>NC_142806.1:49957147-49972283 GCF_049724085.1 Artemia sp. Qi Xiang Cuo
TGTGTGCATGTAAGTTTTTGCGTGTGGGTGTAAGTTTTTGTGTGTGTGTGTGTAAGTTTTTGTGTTTGTAAGCTTTTTTGTGTGATATTATTTAAGTGTATTTTTGTATTGTTTAGTGTGTGTGTGTGTGTGTGTAATTTTTTGTTTGATTGTAAGTTTTCATGTGCTTGTGTAAGTTTTTGTGTGTGTGTGTGTGTGTGTGTGTAAGTTTTTGTGTGTGTGTAAGTTTGTGTGTGTGTGTGTAAGTTTTTGTGCGTGTGTGTTAGTTTTTGTGTGGTTGTAAGTTTTTGTGTGCATGTAAGTTTTTGTGTGCATGTAATTTTTTTCATGTGGGTTTTATTGTGTTTTTGTTTATTTATGTTTTTGTGTGTCGTTTCTGTTTTTTTTTTGTGTATTTTTGTTTTTTGTTGATTATTTTTGTGTGTTTTTTTGTGTGTGTGTTATTTTTTTGTGTGTGTGTGTGTAATTGTTTGTGTGTGTGTTTGTGTTTGTGAGTTTTTGTGTGTGTAAGTTTTTGTGTGCATGTAAGTTTTAGTGTGAATGTGTAAGTTTTTGTGCGTGTGTGTGTGTGTTTGTGTAAGTTTTTGTGTGTGTATAAGTTTTGGAGTGTGTGTAAGATTTCGTGTGTGTGTTTTTGTTTTTTTGTTTGTGTGTGTTTTTTGTGTGTGTGTGTGTGTGTGAGTTTGTGTGTTCTTATTAGTTTTTGTGTGCTTGTTTGTTTTGATGTGCTTGTGTTTGTTTGTGTGTGTGTTTGTGTGTGTGTAAGTTTGTGTGTGTGCTTAAGTTTTTGCGTGTGTTTGTATCTTTTCGTGTGTGTGGGTAAGTGTTAATTTATGTGTGTGTAAGTTTTTGTGTGTGTGTGTGTAAGTTTTCGTGTGTTTGTGTAATTATTCGTGTGTGTGTGTTAGTTTTTTTGTGTGTGTTTAAGATTTTGTGAGTGTGTGTAAGTTTTTGTGTGAATGTAGTTTTTTATGTGAATGTTAGTTTTCGTGTGCATGTGTAAGTTTTTTGTGTGTATGTGTGTGTGTGTGTGTGTGTGTGAATTAGTTATCGAGTGTGTGGGTTTAAGTTTTTTTTGGGGTGTGTTGTTGATTGCTAGTATGTTTGTTTTGGTTAGTGTGTGTGTGTAAGTTTTTGTGTACTATTAATGTCGAGTGAGCTTGTCATTATTTTCGTGTGGGTATATTTTTTATAGATCATGTTTAATTTTTTGAGGATGTGTGTGTGTGAAGTGTTTGTGTGTCTTAGCTTTTTTGTGTGTTAGTGTTGTCGTGTGTGTGTGTCAGTTTTCGCGTGTGTGTGTGTGTAAGTTTGTGTGTGAATGTAAGTTTTAGTGTGACTGTGTAAGGTTGTGTGTGTGTGTGTGTATGTGTAAGTTTCTGTGTGTGTGTTAGTTTTTGTGTGTGTGTGTATTTGTGTGTGTGTGTGTGTATGTTGTTGTGTGTGTGTGTATGTTTTTGTGTGCATGTATGTTTTTGTTTGCTTGTTTGTTTTTGAGTGTGGGTGTTAGTTTTTGTGTTTGCGTGTTTGTTTTTGTGTGTGTTTGTTTTTGTTTTTGGGTGTTTGTTTTTGTGTGTGTGTGTATGTTTTTGTGTGTTTTTGTGTGTGTGTAAGTTTTTGTGTGTGTGTGTGTGTAAGTTTGTGTGTGTGTGTGTGTGTGTGTTTTATTGTGTGTTTGTGTATGTTGTTTCATGTGTGTGTGTGTGGTCGTGTGTTTGTGTTTATTTTTTGTGTGTGTGTGTGTGTTTGTAAGTTTTTGTGCGTTTATGTTTGTGTTTTTTTTTGGTGATTTTTTTTGTTTTTGTGTGTGTGTGTGTGTGTAAGTTTTTGTGTGTGTGTAAGTGAATGTTTTTTTGAAATTTTTTGTGTTTTTGTAATTATTTGTGTGTTTGTGTGTGTGTGTGTGTTTGTTTTTTTGTTTTTTTGTGTTTGTGTGTTTGTGTGTGTGTGTGTGTAAGTTTTTGTGTGCATGTAAGTTTTTGTGTGCATGTAAGTTTTCGTGTGCATGTGTAAGTTTTGTGTGTGTGTGTGTGTGTGTAAGTTTTTGTGTGTGTAAGTTTTGTCGTGTGTGTGTAAGTTTTCGTGTGTGTGTGTTTGTGAGTTTTGTGTGTGTTTGTGTGTGTGTGTGAGTTTTTGTGTTAATTTTAGTTTTTGTTTTATTTTTATGTTTAGTGTGAATGTGTTATTTTTTGTGTGTGTATGTGTGTGTACGTAATTGTGTGTGTGTAAGTGTTTACGTGTGGGTTTATTTTTTAGGGTGTTTTTTTGTGTTTTAATTTTTGTGTGTATGTTTCTGTGTGTGTGTTTTTAATTTTTAGTGTGTGTGTGTTATTTTTCTTTTGTTTGTGTGTTATTTTGATTGTTTGAGTGTTAGTTTTTATGCGTGGGTGTAAGTTTTTGTGTGCATGTAAGTTTTTATGTGCATGGTATTGTTCGTGTGCATGTGTAAGTATTTTGTGTGTGTGTGTGTGTGTGCGTATTTCTTATTTTGTCTTTTTAAGTTTTTGTGTGTGTGTAAGTTAGATTTAAGTAGTTTAATTGATTGTTTTGGAGTTATTGTTTTTTCGATTTAAATTTTTAGTGAGCATTTTCATTTTTGCGTGTGTGTGTAAGTTTTTTTGTGTGTGTGTGTGTGTATTAGTGTGTGTTTGTATTCGTTTGTGTGTGTTTGTTTTGACTGCGTTTTTTGTTTGATTTTTTCGTGTGTGTTTGTGTTTTATAGATTTTGCTTTAAGTAATTTTATCATAAGCATTTGGAAGTGTTTGTTGTGTGTGTGTGTGTGTGTGTGTATGTTTTTGTGTGTGTGTAAGTTTTTTTGTGTGTGTGTAAGTTTTTGTGTGTGTGTGTATGTTTTTGTGTGAGTGTGTTATTTTGTGCGAGCATGTAATAGATTTTGCTCTCGGTAGTGGTTGAGTGGGTGGGTTATAGTGTGTTTTTGTGTTGAATTTTTTGTGTGTCTAAGCTTTTTGTTTTTGTTTGTATCATTTTGTGTGTGTGTGTATTTGTTTTGTTGTTTGTGTGTGTGTGTATTTTATTGTGTGTGTATGTTTTTTGTGTGTGTGTGTGTATTATTTTTTATGTGTGTTTTTTTTTTTTTGCGTTTATTTTTGTGTATGTGTGTTTGTGTTTTTAAGTTTTTTCTTGTGTATATTTTGGCGTGGGTGTGTAAGTTTTCGTGTATGTGCGTGTAATTTTTGTGTATTTTTGTATGTTACGTGGTGTGTTCTTGTGTGTTTGAGATTATTGTTGTTCTCTAATGTATGTTTTTTTTGTTTTGGGTGTGTGTGTTTGTGTGTGTTTTTGCGTATTAATTTGCGTGTGTGTGTAATAGTGCATGTGATTGTTTTTTTGTTCTTGTGTGTAAGTTTTGGCGTTTGTTTTTTATTTTTCTTGTTTTTTTTTTTTTTTTTTGTGTGTGTGTGTGTGTGTGTATTAGTGTGGGATGTTGTTTGTTTTTTTTTGTTTTGGTATTTTTCTTGTGTTTGTGTGTGTGTGTGTGTGTATTTGTTTGTGTGTGTGTATTTTTTTTAAAGGGTTTGTGTGTTTTAGTTTGTTTGTGTGTGTATTTTGTTTGTGTGTTCATAGGTTTGCTTTATTTTTTGCGTGCATTTTATTTTTTGTGTGCATGTTATTTGTATTTTTAATTTTTAAGTTTTTGTGTGTGTATGTTTGTGTGTAATTTTGTTTTTTTGTTAGTTTTTTTGCGTTTTTTTTTGTTTTAGTGTTTGTTTTTGTAAGTTTTTGTGTGTGTGTGTGTGTGTGTGTGTTAGTTTTTGTGAGTGTGTGTGTGTGTTTTTGTTGTGTTCTTGATTATGTTTTTTGTGTGTGTGTGTGTGTGTGTGTGTATTAGTTTGTGTGTGTGTATGTGGTTGCATTTGTTCTGAATTTGTCGTGTGTGTGTGTGTGTGATTTTTGTGTGTGTGTGTGTGTGTAGGTTTGTGTGTGCATGTGTTCTTTCGCTTGCAAGTAATATTTCGATTGCATGTGTATTTTTCTTTGTGTGTGTGTGTGTGTAATTTTTTGTTTGTTTGTGTGTAATTTTTGGAGTGAGTGTGTAAGTTTTGGCGTGTGTGTGTAAGTTTTCATGTGTGTGTGTGTGTATGTTTGTGCGTGTGTGTGTAAGTTTTGGCGTGTGTGTAAGTTTTTTTGTGTTTGTTAGTTTTTTTGTGCATGTATGTTTTTGTTTGCATGTTAGTTTTTGCGTGTTGTTGTATGTTTTTGTGTGTGTGTGTGTGTAAGTTTTTTTGTGTCTAAGCTTGTTTGAGTGTGTGTAAGTTTTTGTGTGTGTGTAAGTTTTTTTGTGTGTGTGTAAGTTTGTGTGTGTAAGTGTTTGTGTGTGTAAGTTTTTGTGTGTGTGTGTGTATTATTTTGTGTGTGTGTGTGTGTGTGTAGTTTTCTGTGTGTGTAAGTTTTTTAGTGTGTGTGTAAGTTTTCGTGTGTGTAAGTTTATGGTGTGTGTGTGTGTAATTTTTTTTGCGTGTGTGTGTGAGTTTTTTTTGTGTTCATGTGTAAGTTTTTGTGTGTGGGTGTGTGTTTAAGTTTTTGTGTTAGTGTAAGTTTTGGAGTGTGTGTGTGAGTTTTAGTGTGTGTGTGTGTTTAATTTTTGTTTGTGTGTGTGTGTTATTATGTGTGTTTGTGCATGTATTTGTTTGGGGTATTTTTTGGGTGCGGTTTCTGGCGTTTGTTTTTGTGTGTGTGTGTGTGTGTGTGTATGTTTGTGTGTGTGTGTGTGTATTTGATTGAGTTATATTTTATTTCATCGTGTGTGTGTGTAAGTGTTTGTTATGGTTTGTATTTGTTTTTGTGTGTATGTGTAAGTTTTCGTGTGTGTGTAAGTTTTTGTGTGCATGTCTTGGGACCGGGGGAGGGCCTTTGGGACCCAGGGAGGGTGTTTGGGGATCCGGGGCCCTTGAGGATTGGGTGGTCTTTTGGGAGCCCAGTGTACCTTTGGGGACGGGGGGTGGACCTTTGGGGGCCCGGGGGTCCATTGGGGGGCGGTTGGCCCTTTGGGAGCCCGGGGGCCCTTTGCGGACCAGGGGAGGGCCTTTGGGGGTCTGAGGAGGGCGTTTGGGGGATAATATTTCGAAATTTTTACTTTTTAGTTTACTTTTTGCGGCGCATTCCTGCAGTGCATTCCTGCGGCGCATTCCTGCAGCGCATCCCTGCGGCGCATCCCATGCGGCGCTTCCCCAGACCTGCGGCGCATCCTCCTGCGGTTCATCCCCATGCGGCGCATTCCTGCAGCGCATCCCTGCGGCGCATCCCTGCGGCGCGTCCCCCGACCCGCGGCGCATACTCCTGCGGCGCATCCCCATGCGGCGCATTCCTGGCCCGCGGCACTTCTCGGGCCCGGGGGACCTTTGAGGACGGGGGGGTGGGCCTCTGGGGTTCGGGGGGCCCTGTGGAGGTCCGGGGGCCCTTTGAGGACCAGAGGAGGGCCTTTGAGGGTCTGAGGAGGGCGGTTGGGGGGCTGGGGCTCTATGGGAGCTTGGGGGACCTTTGAGTACCGGGGGCTTCCTTCGGGGTTGGGGTGGGGGATCGGAACCCTTTGGGGTTGGGGTAGAGGACCTCACAACACTGTTCAAATGGAACTTGTGTATTATAACGACCACAGAGTTTCACCCTCAAATTCTCTTCCAAAACCTTTCCTAAAATCTTCTTTTAAAATGTCTCTAGGTGTTTCGCCGAAATAATTCCATAAAATGGATAAAATGGTTTCGCCCAAATAATCACTAAACGTAATTCAGCGTGTTCCTTTTGTTTTTTGGCATCTCTGCGCTCATGCATTTCAAATTAATAAGAAACCTGATTCCCACGCTAAAACAATTCATCGCTAAGATGTTTCTCGGAGAATTGTTTCCATGGTGTTTGGTTATTAATATCCTTTGGAGTTCGACCAAAAGAGTTGTTTCCGAGGCAAAGACATTAATGACTTGGATCTATTCCTGGAGAATCGTTTCTAGGCGAAAATTTTTAAAGTCTGACAGATGATGACATTGGTTGATTGATATGTCAAGAAAAGGGAATTAATTTGTTGTTTCTAAGGGGAATTATTTATTCACGATAGGGGAATTGAGGTCGACAGCACAGGTGTTCCAAATTTCTGGACGATATAACAATCGCTGAGAGTGTGCCAAGAACACACCTGGATAAAGATACAATGAAGAATTAAGTCATTGACCCCATTAACGACGTGGTCTCCCCACGGAGGCTATGCCCATATTAGGGGTGCAAAAAATTTATAGTTGGCAGCAGGGGTGAGTGTTCGCGCTGTTACCCCCATCTCTACTCTCGTATTTCGATCCCTGTGAATTATCTAGTTATATAGCCTTCATCGTTACCCCTCCCTCTGAGTTGATTTGAGTAATTGGTGTGATTCCTCTATTCTTTGGTTATTCTTTGGTTTCTATTCTTTTTTTCCGTTATTTGGTTGTGTTTTATGAGTTATGATGCCCAATGTTTCCATCTGGATTGTGAGAATTATTTAGGCTTCTGCTTTTTGTATGTTTCTTTTTTTGGTGTTTGTGTATTTTGTCTTTTTCTCTTAGCCATGCTCTCTGTTTGTGGCCTCTCTTTTTCAGTTTCGCTTACACTAGTTTCATTTTAGCACCCCATTGCTAAAAACAGGGCGACACACTCTTAGAAGTGGGGTGTTTTTATACTTCCCTTTAACAATTTGGGATATATTTTACATCCTGACTTAACACTGTATTCCAGGTATAAACAAAAAAGGAACAAAATGTAGCTCACGGGGGGAGGGGCATGGTTACTCCTCTAGAATCGATAAAATATGCACTGTTCAGCTAGTTAACGGCTAAATAAAAGCCCCAAGAAGACGGTAGGCCCGCCCTTTTCTTGACAATGACTTGACTACTTCCCCACTTCAAATCCAGACCACTTCAAATCCTTATTCTAGCTTTAGGAAGTAATTTGATCTTTTTTTTTGAAAGTTATAGTGTTCTGTCTTGAACTAAAAGCATTACTATTATTCTCTATGACCATACTGCCTTTTCTATGATGAAATCAATAAGAATTCCAAATAGGGATAGGTCCTTTTATTAGACAGTGAAACGAAAATACAAAACAAAGACTAAATATTTCGATGACACAGTCGGCCATCATCATCAGTAGAGTTACTAACTTGTCAAAATTAAAACAAACTGCTTTTATACTAAACAAAATGATCACTTCCGGGTCAAAGCAAGTTACCAGTACATTGACTTAAAAAGTTCACTAACTGTTCTTGAATTTTTTAATACTGCGTTGAGTAAAGGTGGTACAAGTTTCTTCGAAACTGTAGGTCAAAGCAGGTTACCGGTCCATTGACTTAGAAAGTTCACTAACTGTTCTTGAATCTTGTAATGCTGCGTTGAATATTCTTCTAATTAAAAATGAAATAATGCAGAATTTACAGGTGCTAAATTTATCATTTTATTCTTCTAATAGCAAATGAAATGTTACTGATTCTGAAGTTGGTCTGTCATCCCTATATTTAGCACCTGTAAATTCAGCATTATTTCATTTTAATTAGAAGAATATTCAACGCAGTATTACAAGATTCAAGAACAGTTAGTGAACTTTCTAAGTCAATGGACCGGTAACTTGCTTTGACCCGGAAGTGATCATTTTGTTTAGTATAAAAGCAGTTTGTTTTAATTTTGATAAGTTAGTAACTCTACTGATGATGATGGCCGACTGTGTCATCGAAATATTTAGTCTTTGTTTTGTATTTTCGTTTCACTGTCTAATAAAAGGACCTATCCCTATTTGGAATTCTTATTGATTTGAACTAAAAGCAGATGTTGTTGTGACGTTTTATGATATATCAGCTGCACAAACATCACTAGCTGAGGAACTAATGAAGGAAAAGTGAAGTTCCTCGGGCAGGTTTTTTTGTTGAGTTGTAGGAGAACGGATCGAGGAAAATGACAAAATGTAAATCAAGAATGAATACTAAATTTAACAAAAAATTGCCTATTAAAAATTTAGAAATAAGGTTAATTAAATGAAAATCTCAACGCTGAAGTCACAAAATAAAGATATTTCTTTTATATTAGGAGGGGATGTCAAAAAATGAAACGGTGTATTTTTTCTTGTTTTTTAGGGAAGGGGCGTTTTGGACTAATCTAGGAGGGAGACCTCCCAATTTCAGCTGAGTATGTACAGTTATAAATAACATAGTTGTAGTAAGTCAAATTTCATGGTGGACTACTAAAATGTTTAAGAGATGATGTTTAGTTTGTTTGCACTCATTATAGTATGGAAATTATAGTATGGATATGGTTTAGAAACGGATGTATTAACGATGTGTTAACTATTTCTTCATGACAACCAACGCCTCTTTGGATGTGCGTATAAAGTCATTTAAAAATGATTTTGTAACTGTTAATATTTAGCAAAAATAACAGTAATAATGATTTTCTCTTGCCCCTGTGCAATTAAATAGAGGAATAAATAAATGAAAAGAAAAAGAAAATAAGCAACAACACAGAAGCAATAATATAACATTACATTTAGAAAATAGAACGCTGCCAGTTACTTAAATATTACACAAAAAATTTACCTTAGCGAAGAAAAATTTAGCTATTATTTGACAAAAATGCAGCTTGGGGATGATAAAATATAACACCTCTTTTTAATACCAACACTATTCAAACACAATGCGGTTCAGAGGAAAATGAACAATGTGCTCTCTACACTTTTGGAATCTTGTCGATTAATTTATCCATCTATAATATCAAATACACTGTATTTCTCAGCGATATATATCTGATTCGCTGGGGAAGGCTAAAGAAAAACTTGCAGTATTTGAAGAACTGTCTACGGAGTATAAGGAGTTCAGTCTCGTTATAAAATATCTGAACCGGCATAGCAAAAAAAAAAAATACATGGAGTGCAAACTCTAAATTGTAAAGCCTTCCTAAACAATTCTTTTACAACTACCTTTTTAATCTGGCCAATCTCAAAGATTTTTCTTGATAGCTTGAATAACAAGGATTTGATTGCCCTTCGTAGATGCACTGAAAGGTAGTCCCTGACTGTTCAGTGTGTTGAGCTATTCAGCATCATTCAGCATCAGCATCTATTCAGCATCAGACTATTCAGCATCAGACTATTCGGTTGCCCTTCGTAAATGCACTGAAAGGTAATCCCTGACTATTCAGTGTGTTGAGCTCTTCAGCATCTATTCAGCATCAGACTATCGATTGACCTTCGTAGATGCACTGAAAGGTAGTCCCTGACTGTTCAGTGTGTTGAGCTATTCAGCATCATTCAGCATCAACATCTATTCAGCATCAAACTATTCGATTGCCCTTCGTAGATGCACTGAAAGGTAGTCCATGACCATTCAGTGTGTTGAGCTATTCAGCATCATTCAGCATCAGCATCTATTCAGCATCAGACTATTCAATTGCCCTTCGTAGATGCACTGAAAGGTAGTCACTGACTATTCAGTGTGTTGAGCTATTCAGAATCAGCATCTATTCAGCATCAGACTTTTTTGATGCCGTATTGGTTTCGAAGCAATAGAAAAGACATGTATAAAATATTGAAAGAAATGTAATTTTCAATATTTTGGTTTGAATCTCGTGATCTAATGATATTTCTTGCACAAATTATTAATGCTTCCGCAGATATCTCATTCTCAGCTGAGTACATGGGCCGAAGTGATCTTCAAGTACATTGACTATCTAACAAAACTTCTCCACCCGCTTAATTTTGCGCAATGTCATTGGATAACGCTCCGCTCATGCAATGTCATTGGATATTGTCAACCTTTAGGAAGGCAAATCATTTGATCATATGGTTTTTGAGGTTCTCAATAATGTTGAACTTAGATATCTGGTGAAATCTATAACGCTGAAGTTAGATTTCTGGTGAAACCTAATAGATAATCTGTGTTTGTAGTTTACAACAAAGCCTCTTTCCAAGAACACTGATACGGCTACTGGTTATTTGCTAAAATAAATATATATGGGATTTATTTAGATATCTGGTGAAATCTATAACGCTGAAGTTAGACTTCTGGTGAAACCTAATAGATAATCTGTGTTTGTAGTTTACAACAAAGCCTCTTTCCAAGAACACTGATACGGCTACTAGTTATATGCTAAAATAAATATATATGGGATTTATTTAGATATCTGGTGAAATCTATAATGTTGAAGTTAGATTTATGATGAAACCTAATAGATAATCTGTGTTTCTAGTTTACAACAGTATATACCATCTATTGAATTCTACAACGCCCCCGTACCAAACAGGTTTTTCTGTTAGGTAAACAGGTCATTACACTCGGTCATTACACTCTTTGCCGATAGGAACGGGTACAACTTGATTGGTGATTAGGATTTGAATAAAAGGAATAGTTTTCTTTACAATTCATATTAGTAAGAGAATTGAATTCAAAGAGAATAGTTTTTATTTGCAAGGATATTAGTGGAGAAAAAAAATGAGTGGTGCATTTACACTATTGGATATTAATGATGGAACCGACAGCAGCAGCAGCACCGATATACGAGGACACAATGTGGCTGTGGAAATAACCGCTTGTTTTAGACTTTGTCTTGAATGGGACACTATATATGCTAGATATGTGATATCATTAAGCAAATTTAAGCAGGAGGAGCAGCTATGTTTTGCTGGAAAAGTGAATATTCTCCATATAAATAAACTTCGGTCAGCATTAGATGTCCTATCGAAATATATTGATGAGAACAAAATGCATCAGTGAATATTATTATTATTGTAATTATGTTCAATAAAATTGTTTCTAAATCAATGGTATTTTTCTTTCTATAGTAGACTAGCGTATATTTTTTAGAGTAGAAAAAAGAAATTCTGTTTAGTCTGAAGTTGGTTGTGAGAGAGTTAGGACTCTAAAAAATGGATAGATTCGAGAAAGATCGAATCATGAGGAATCTAGTTCTTATGGAAAAGCGTTTGATTCTAGACGATGATCTTATCTACATAGGGAAAAAGTCATTTTTGTGTATATATATTATTTTTATTAATAAACAGTTTTACATACATTTTTAGAACATTTTATTCGTAGAGCACTAAAATCAATTTTACACAGGTTTGCAGGTATACTTCCCGCTATGAAGTTATTTAGACAAGGATTGTCAATATAAATGTTGAGAAACTAGTTGTAAGTATAGCCACGACAGCTGAAAATGAAATATAGTAGTGCATAAAAGTCACAACTTTTAGTCGTTATATCCTGCACTCTCTTCTGGTTTTGAATAATAGTTATCCCACTGCTTTCAATAGAGTTGTTGATGTGTGGGGTGTAGAATGTATATGGTAGCCCAAGAGGATCAACAAATCCTATATTCTTCGCTGTTTGAAGGATGGACAGCCAGTGACCTGTCTTTACGCTCGATGGACTGCTATTAACAATGACTTGGGTATTGTTAACACTTCGAATTTTTTCAGGGAACTCCGAAGGTATACAATAGGATTTATATTTAGACATGTATGAACCCATATTAAACATGCTGATTATTCGATTTGCGTTCATGGTGCGAGGTCTAGTAGAACACAGCCATTGGGAGTGATTTCCCAATAAGTTTTAAATTGACTCAGTGATATTAACGTGATACTTTCAGTCAAAGTGTCGGCGAATATCCAATCTAAACGTACATTCCCCGTTCGTACAATACTCATATCTTGAGTGCCAGACAAGTCCAAAACAATTATACCATGATTTTTTGAAAACATAGTATTGGTTATTCCATTTTCAAATAGTTATAAGTCATGATCTCAGAATTGCATAGTCAGTTCATACAGAGTTCTGTGAGATTTTTCATCAAATTATAAAATGTACTAGGGAATTCCATTCACTTTGTATATAAGGCTAGATAAGCCAAAAGATTTAAAATCATGGGGGTAGGGGCGGGGGTGCAGTCCAGGACCCATCGGTACTAGCACTCTTCACAAAGGCCAACGCGAGTTTTTAGGGATTTTCTACATTGATAAATGACGAAGCGGTATAACTACGAGAACCAGTGGCTATCTGACGTTGATTGGTGACTGTATGCGGAACAACAAGTTTGATGTTATTACGACTGGCTCTAAGTTTTCCAGTGTCAATCCAACAGAGCTCAAACCTGTTGTTTTCGAACATGAAGAATTGCTTAAGTGATAATTAAATTTGCATCAGGTGCCGAAGCAAGTGTTTTTCTCAAAATGAAACTGGATGGAGCTAGTTGTAACTTTATGTCAATCTTAACGTTGGGAGGAAACCATTGAGATATATTAAATATTTCATGATTTAATTTTCCAACTAAATAATACTCTTTGGTCACTGCAGAAGTTAAATTACCGCCAGTATCAACATTCGATCTATATTCATAGCACAGTGCCTGTCCTCTCAACTCCATGTATGACTTTGGAGTCATCAACATAAATTGCGTGTAGCTTGCATAGTTGGATAAATTATACCTCGTGCTCACCAATGTTCAATTAATAAATATACTAATTTTTTTGAACAAGTTGTGTAGGATACAGTTTTGATAGGATAGACCGTCAGTAGCAACCGGAGTTTGGTTATCAGACTTTGTCTTCACCACAACATTTAAATCAATAAATGTAGATTTTAAATTGATGAAATAATCTTCATTGGAAAATACCTGAAAGTGTATATTTTCCGACAGGGGTTGTTGACGATGAAATTTTTCATATTATTAACAACAAATGGGTCACAAGAAAATAACATACATATATCCATATAATGCTAACAAAACAAAACTGCATATAATATCAGTAATATCAAAATAGGTCCCGACGCATAGTAACCATATTTGACACTGACATCAACTTTTTTTTAGCACTGAAGAGATTCAATGACGAGATGATTGCTGGATGCAATTCTTCGTGGGGGCTATTGGTCATCTTAAGAGAAGAAATCCTTCTTTGATCTAACAATCTTTTTCTTCTTCTTCTTATTGCTCTTCTTCTTTTTAGTCTTCAAAGTTGTAATTGATGTCTTTCGCTTCCCACCCGGGTAGTGACTGATGAGTGAATGATGATTACACACCTTTTTTAATCCCTTTTCATTTTGCTGAAATTTTGATTGTTCGCCAAAGGCTCTTACTGAAGATATAAAATTTTCTTCAAGGCTCTCGTTGAAGTTTTTACCCAAGCCCCAATCCTGTGGTGTCGAGGCAGCAAAATTTGACGCAGAAGGTACAATATATTTTCTGGCAAGGGGTAGTGAAGAACGAAATAGCCTTGCAAACCAACAACCAAGACCATAGCCAGGCATTGTAGTACGCCCCTTGTAATAGTCCAATCCATGACCTATATGACGAGGACTCTGAGCACTAACATAACAATCAATGTCAAAACAGACAAATAAAATTCTTCTATTATCCATCTTAAGCTACGGGTCGAAAATTACATGTAATGACAAACAAACCCTTTGTTATAGCTAAAAAATCTCGGAGGTCATTACTTAATGTTAACTGACAGAGTTCCAAATACGAAGTGTTTACGGGAACATACTGGAGATGTCTTATATTGTAGTGGTGAAGATTGTTTTCAATACCTTTTCTCTCTGGAACACGTAGAGGGGGGATATTTGAATTACCTAATCTTGACGGTTGCACTAATGAACTGTAAATAAATATACAGCTGTCCGAGGAGGAACTAGGTGCATAGTCTGCATAGATAACATGCTCTTTTCCGCTGAAATTTTCTGCTTTAATAATACGTTCTTTAAAACCGAGAACCTCGCGTAAAGTCTCATTGAGAAAAATTCTTTAATTCTCAAAGAGATGGGTAATAAAAATTCTCCTTTGTTCTGTCGAATAGTTAAAAGTGAAACCACATTTTGCTCGACTTACAACTTTTTTATTGATAACTTGTCATAGCTCATGCATATTGTTGTAATCCCTGTAGGATATGGTAGCAATAGGGTAATAATTAGAGTCAAAATTTGCCACCGTACCGTCGTCGCCGAAGTCAAAGGGTCTTATTTCAATCTCATAAGGGTTCTTGATAAAACAATCGACGACAGCAACTACATATCTACCTTCAAATTTGATGGAAGGAGAGAGTTTAGTCCGAAAATTACTTGTTTTATTCAAATCAACATAGAGAGGATCGGATGCATAGTACATGAATGCAACATAGAAATTATTGAACATAGTTTATATCTTCAAAGCCTTGCCAAGAATCAAAATCAGAGCTATATCTTAGCAAACGAACAAGCAACTGTTTCTTGCCCTTGTGTGTGCGGCTCTTTAATATCTCTTCAATTTGATAGATTTCACTATTATTTTTAGCTTTTTTAATTTATAGTCATAAAAGCCACCGAGAATGTCTTCATCTTTCGTGTCTCGTAGACGATAAGCTGTGGATTTAGTCTAGGATTTTTGACACTTTAAAAAGTTAATGAACGATAAGTAGTGTCCCTTTTAAAAATATTAGTTGTTATATTAATTCGAACAGTACCACCAACATTGAATTGTTTTTTTTACAACCTTTTCATTGGAATATTTTTTAAGAAAAGTGTCAAGTGTATTAAGATCACCTCAATGAATTTCCCAAGGGCTAACATTGGAAAATAGTTGATGAGGTCGTCGATTATAAATTTGCGTAATTTTATCTAAATTATAAATAAAACCAGCCGTGTTTTTCAATGTACAATATCTTGAAATTAAGAGTTGAATAGTTTTTATCAATTGTTCGGCCAATGCAGCCCTTATAGGATTGTGACTATGATAGAGCATTGTATTATATTTCAATAATACCTTTTCTACATGTGGAATAACAAATTCACTACCACGGTCCGTTTGAGTTTTTTATAACAATTTTTTTCAAGAATACTTTCTATAGCCTTGGCAACTTCAACACCTCTCTTTGTCCGCAATGGAATAGCATATGCATAGTGACTATAGGCACTGATCGTTTCACCAGTATTTTCATAAATATGTTTCAAAACTTGAAACATATTGAACGCAAACATGTTTTGTATTGACCGCTACCCTTTTGCATACCCGAAGGTAGTGATAATGATGATGAGTGGATATCAATACGTCTTTGGTTTTGTCTAGATACCACCGGTGTCGTCATTAAATAATTTTTTACTAGGTGTGCTAGTATTCTCCAAGACTATTTCAAATCTTT
>NC_142806.1:49972783-49989465 GCF_049724085.1 Artemia sp. Qi Xiang Cuo
ATAAATAAAAGTTCAAATAGGGATAAAATCCTTTAAATAGACAGTGATGATATAAATTCATAAAAATACTAGATATTTCGGTCACATATACAGTGACCGTCATCAGTAGTAAAACTAAAATAAACAATTTAAAACAAAAGAATATATACTAAATCAAATAACAATACATATTATTTGAATCTCTAATTCTTTTTAAAGCAAAGGCGGAAGCTATTCTCTTTGACCTTCTTGGATTCGATTCATTAGCGTTCAATGATATAACATTTGGACAAAGGTCAACTACATTGGGTGAATTGAACTTTACTCTGTCAGATTTTAATAAATTATCATAGAGTCAAGCCCATATTCACTTGGTATCCCGATTCAAAGCAACATTCTTAAACGAGATTTTCTTTATTTTAAGAATTTCACGAAAATTTTGATTTAAACCCCGATCCCTAGAAATCAAAGAGACATTCTCGAACAAAATAAAGTGGTCTGGAAAATTAAAAATGTGCTCTGAAAGGGCTGAAGTGAAATCTTCAGACTTAGAATCTTGCTTTAAATCCGAAGAAATAGAATCTTTGTGTTGTAATAATCTCATTTCCAAACTCTGGTTAGTACGTCACACATATGAGCTTCCACAAGTACAAGGGATCTGATAAACCACACTTTGTTGCCCCAATGAAGTTAGATCCTTCCACGAATTTAGAAAACTACCCAAAGTATTATTACTCTTTGAAGCTACCCTTATACCACTGCTTTGTAAAATTCTTTTAAGTTTTTCACTTAACCCGGGGACACAGGGTAAGTAACAAAAAATTCTCCCGAGTTGTCTCCAAGACTTCCTTAGAAATCTCTAGAAACCTTTTTCTTCTTTTTGAAAAAGTCTGTTTAATTAACCATTTTGGATACATGTTACTTATTAGTATTTTCCTTAGAAAAGACAACTCCACCTCAACAAATTTTGGAGAGCAAATATTAAAGATCCGATCAGTTAAAGAAATGATCGAACCAATTTTTACTTGGCGAGCGTGACCAGAACTATAAGACAAAAATCTATTGTTATTTGTCGGTTTTCTGTAAATTTTAAAATCCAGACTATTTTGATTTTTCAAAAGAAGAACATCAAGGAAAGGAAGTTTCCCATTCTCTTCCAATTCAACGGTAAACTTTAAATCCTCTCCTAAACAATTAAGATGTTCCAAAAATACTTTTAATTCCTCCTCCCCATAATCCCATACTGAAATAATGTCATCCATATACCGGCCCCAGAAAATATGTTTTAAAAAATATGAATCTAACGCACTTGTTTCAATATTTTCCACAAAAATATTAGCAAATAAAAGGGATAAAGGGGCCCCCGTAGATAAACCATTTATTTGTTCGAAATACTTTCATCTGAATTGAAAAAAATAAGAGAACGTATTGCAAAACCTTACTAAATACATAATTACATAAACTTCCAAATCTGTCTTGCCGCAAATCAAATCCAAATTTCTTAACAGCTTTCCTTCTAGAAGAGTTTCGGCTGCTTCTACATCAATATTTGTGTACATTGATACAATGTCGAAGCTTGAAAGCAAAGAATTCGAAGAAATTTCTACTTTTTTCAGTTTTTCAACCAAATTCGAAGAATTCTTAATAATGACGGTCACTGTATATGTGACCGAAATATCTAGTATTTTTGTGAATTTATATCATCACTTTCTATTAAAAGGATTTCATCCCTATTTGAACTTTTATTTATCGTCATGGAAAGGCAGTGTGGTCTCCGAAATTATGTACGACTAGACTTCAAACTTTTTTTAGGTTTTTGAATTGTTGTAATTAATCTTTGAAATAAAATAATATTTTTACAAAAACTCGTTTTTTGTTGTATTAAAAACATGATGTCTTGTTGCGATTTTGTATAATCAAAGATGTGTGATGACGCATAATATACAAGATTTCTTGAATAATTAAAATTATCTACATGCTTTATTATTTCTTTTTCATGTTTTCTAGCAGTTGTAATCACATGTGAAAATATATACAGTTAATTTTGTAATTTACAAGTTTTTTGCTTTGTAATCACTTTAATTCCTTCATGCTTAATGGTAATAAAATACATTTATTTATTTAGATATAACTAGTTCCTTATTAGAATTAAGAATAATAATTAATTAACAGGATGTCGTACTGGATATATAGAAATACAAAAATATGTATCACTCTACAGGGGCGTACTTTGCTATGGGACAGGGGGGAAGCTACCCGAGTCGGGCCTCAGTTTTTCCCCTATCAGGATACCGCTTTGTCCGCCCAGCTAACATTTAGTTTGTTTCAAAATATTTTCAAAAATAAAATAAATCTGCATAATTCAAGCCTCAACAAAAGCATATCAGATTTTTAAAATTTATATTTATCTTTACAGTACTACAAAGTACCTTTATAGTACTAAATACTACCTTTATGGTACTAAATATATTAATTTTTAGCGTTTACTGTCATTTTAATATTATTTTGGAAAATTTTCTTCAACTATTACCGTCTCCCACAGATTTTGATGAAATTATGCCACTGGCATTCTGCCATACTCGCTTCAGATAAGGGAAGTTATAATTGACGAAAACACATATATTTACGTGCCTTCGTTGTAGTTGTAAGTCCAAAGTTTATGTCTAGAGTATCTTAAGCATACCCATTTTTACAATTTTGTTTATAATTTGAAACGTGAGCGCCCGTGGTATCCAACAGGTATATTGGTTTCGTCAAAAACTATAGCAAAAAATTTTAAATTTAGTTTTGAAGGTCCATTTTTTATACAAATCACAGTTGGAGTGTCCTAATTATATTATAGTGAATGTTTCAAAACAATTCTTATAACCATAAAATTTTAATTGAACAAATTTGTGGAAGGCTTTTGGCGAAAAATAATGTCATTTTTACTTAATGTGCGATGCTACGATCGAACTAGAATCAGTGATAGTTCTGCCCTATCGCGTACCAATGAAAAATCTTGATTAGTACCCCTCTCTTTTACTCTACAATTTTTGGGTCGTATTTAATAAAATTTTCATTTAATATCAAACCTTTTTCCAATTATTAATATCTTAGTTTGATTATTACCATTATGTAATATTTCTTGTAATAAATTTTTGTTTTAGTACTCAGTTGATAATTCATTTTTTAATTATTATTCTCTTTCTTAAAATATTATTATCTAATTTTATTTTTTTAATTTATTAATAATTCATTAATTATTTTCATGTATTGACTACATCCTCAAGTTTATTAAAAAAAAATCCAAAATAACAAGGTATAAAAACTTTCAGACTACTTTATAGTAATTCATTTAACTTAAATTTCGTAGACTCGGGCAAATACCATTCTCCCTACCGATACCTATACGAAAAATACTCCTCTACCGAGAGATGAACCCGAGAAACTAGGCCTAGATAAATGATATAATAACATACCGTACCAGCCCAAAGACACAGCTGTAACTTTCCATGTTATATATCATTTTAGAGTACGAGTGATATTAAGGCTTGTTGTACATTTAATTGTTTAATTTTTGTTCGTTTTCGGCTTAATTTATTATTTAATAGTATTCTGGTCGTGTCTATTTTTTATAATAAGTTAATAAAATAAAAATTTTTTTTAAAATTTAATTAAGGATTTACAATTTAACTAATAAAGTCAAAAAACAACCCAAAAAAAAGAAAATTTCTCACACTTTCAATATACGATAAACTTCCTTCAAGCATAACGCAAATATTCGTTAATTTTGGAAACTTCCACCTAACTGTAAAAAGACCAATAAGTTTAGTTTTTTTCTTATTAAGCACAAGTTTATTGTCATCATTCCATTTAGAAATACGACTGCATGTATGTGAAACATCTATTTGAAGATCATTTAAAGATTTAACACCCACAGACGTAGCGGCATCATCAGCAAACTGGTTATCTAGATAAAATGAGGGTACATCAGAATAGATCTTCAATATAAATGAGAAAGAAAAGAGGGCAAAGAAATGTACCCTGAGGGACACCCATTAACGAGAATAGTTGATAGAAAGAAGAACTAAAATAATTAATGAGAGAAATTTGCGTTATATCGTAAATATAGTATTTTACTAAATCGAATACTTTTGCTACGAACCCCCGAATCATTATGATTAGAAAATCAAATCAACTTTAGTTTAACGCCTTTTGAATGTCCAAGAATGTGCGTGAATAAAACACAGAATATTTGAAAACTTTTCATTTTTATTAACTTGCTGTTATTTGTCCTCGTTTTTTTCCTTTCTTAACTATTTTAAGTTTTATCATGATTAGCCAGTGTGGTGTCAGAAATTCCTTAACAGGCTTTCAAGAAGTTCTACTTATTAATACAATCATTCACAAACTGATTAATGACAATCATGGGCTGTTGAATCCCATGTCCCATTTGAAATTCAACTTCAAACTTTGAAAATAATTCCCATTTTTCAAAAAATATATATATATATTAGACTATACTACGTTTTGTCTACAATTTTAGAAAACACGCAGACAGTACTGAAATTTACACAATTGTTCTATTGAGATCACACACTCACAAGGAAAACGTCCAGCTCCTCTGTCAAGAAAAAAATTGAAAATTTTTTGAATAATTATTTAAATCATTTTTATCTTAGATAAGATTTTCTAATTTAACAGAAATGTTTTAATGCTCTAAATTTGCCTTACACGCTATTTTGAAATTCCATTAAACTGAAAATTTATGATAGGCTCTATATTTTATTCTTTAAATAGTTTAAATAACTGACCTTGGAATAAGGAGAAAAGTCCCCTCAGGTCGGGGTAAATTTAAAACTTACACAGTTGTAGATCCACACATTTTGACAAAATTTTAGTAGAAATCCTTAAAAATTTGAGGGAAACATCTAACAATTTATACTTGACCATGGAATTTTTGTGTTGATGTAAAAACACTGTTCTGCGAATAGATCGTGCAGCACCAGAGTCATTTTCCAAACCTGATCCTTGTCCAAGATAGAAGAAGAAGCTTGTCTAGAACTTTAACCGCCATAATCGTAGGTCGATAATTTAAACTACTATAAGTTTACAACCAAAAATGCTTAAGTCACAATTATCATGGTTAAATTATATAACCACTTATAGACCAGATCTTGTCGCAGGCAATACTGACTATTTTTTACAGATTTCAGAGTGAAGTTTGTGTGATTATTTAGCAGGTAGGCTAATAGTTGATCCGGAATGACAAATAAATCTAATTTAAAGAAGTAATCGTACAGCCAGGAAACCTTTGCACAGCCTAGAACTAGTCTAGCCTATCTAAAACATTTGAAGTGAGGGAGGCTGACTGGGGTGTACTGATGAGGGTATTAAAAAGATCTGTAAAGAGTATTGCGTGGGGAATAGAATGCTAGACTGTTTTTCTAGTTTTGCTATTGAATATCCTTCCTTAGGCAACGCCAGTGGTATCAATTAACAAAAAGTAGTATTGGACAATACATAGCATAGACCTACATGATTCCATGAGTAATATTAAAATAATTTGACAATATTTTAGCTCTAAATTCAAGGGCTACTTAATAATCAGCCCACATTAAAAAAGAGGATAAAATGATGGATAAGGTATAATGTTCCACTAGACCTGAAACCATTTACAAACTCTTTAACCCTATAGATTTAATGAAATTGAGCCTGTAGGCGCTGTAACCACAACCCAGGGGGGGGCATAGTGGTTATTTTTTATTTTTTCCTTAGAAAACACCCATAAACAATTATGAGATCTACGCCGGAGAAAAAAAAATCTATGGGGCCTATAACCCCTCCCCTTGACCCCCGTCGGCCCGGATAGCCTAAAATAAAACAAATAAAAAATCAAGAAACGGATTTGGAATCCAGAAATGAACAGTCAATAGAATATGGGAAACTTCTGTTGAATTTTTCATTTTTAAACCGAGACAGCATCAAAAACTTAATACCGAGAGACCCCCCCCCCGACGGGCGTGGGGATCTGCCTCTTAAATTACAATTTTGCCAGTTTGGCTTGGCAATTTTTTTAAATTTATCAAATATTTTTTTTTAAATTATTGTCCCCCCCCCACCAAAAAAAAAACCATATTTAAGTCACGGACACGTGGTCTCTCGATTTTTTGGTCCAACCATAAAAATTAAAACCCTGTCACAGATTAAAAGTTAAGAATGAATATCGTTAAAATCCAAAAAAGACAGACGAGGGACACTATGAAAAAATATTGAGCCCAAATTTTAAAGAAAAGCAGAGTGAACCAAAACAGAGCATGCACTTTGAAAATGACAGAATGGAGTGACATTAAAAAAAGAACACATTTTGAGAAAGACAGTATATAGAAGAGGGAAACTAAAAAGATTACGCAATATGAAAATGAATGTATAGAGTAAGTAGAGGGAAACTAAAAAGAGCATGCACTTTGAAAATGACATTAGAGAGTAGAGGGAAACTAAAAAGAGCACACTTTTTGAGAAAGACAGTATATAGAAGAGGGAAACTAAACAGAGCAATCGCTTTTACAATGACAGGATATAGTAGAGTGATACTAAAAATAGCACAGAATTTCAAAAAGACAGTATATAGAAGAGTGAAACTAAAAAGAGCACTCACTTTGAAAATGACAGTAGAGAGTAGAGGGAAACTAAAAAGAGCACACATTTTGAGAAAGACAGTAGATAGTAGAGGGAAACTAAAAAGAGCACGCACTATGAAAATGACATGCGACAGTTGCAAGAGATGCTACCGACAAAAACAAGAACGTTTGTCAATGACTTTTACCGAAATCCCGCCGTTGTATTAAAAATTCCTTTTTCCGTAACAAAATCCATAGGCTCGGCAAGGAAAAAAGTGGAAATTCAAATTCAAAGTAGAAATAAAGTATTAAAGTAGGTCTAAAAATATTAGAGGAGAAACCTTCAAAATAAAGATGTCTGCTCTGAAATATAGTAGAAATGGAAGCACTGCAACTAAGATCTTACATCTTTCTGCAGATTTCCGTTCTTTTACAGCTCACTGATGATAGCAAAAAGTGTGAAAGACGCCATCTTTCTGCTATAAAGAACAATGATGAGAGAACTTCGATGTTATACTCATTATGGTTCTCAGACCGCTGATCAGAGCAGAATGATGAAAGAAGTTTTCAAAAGAACGCTGCAAGATGTACTATCTTAGTGCTAAGATTTCACTTTTAAGCTTTCTTTGTAGAAAATTGTAAGATCTTAGCAAAAATTTGAGTAAAAGAACGGCCCTACACTTTACAAACAGCATACAGGAAGCAAATTTTCTTGGGGACAGTCAACAAAGGTTTTCTGTAAGGCAAGAGGGTGCTCAAATGGTGAAATATAAATAATAATAGATACAAAATAAATAATACATTGTGCCAACATCGTTCTTTTCATAGGCAGCGCTATTGCGCTGCCTATGAAAAACTAAACTTTCACACTAATGGGTATTAAACATGACTGATCTAAAAAAAGCAAAAAAAAACTTGGAAACAAGCATGGTTGGCTTAACTAGACGATATTTTGAATACCTAATCCCTAATACCCATTTACATATATAGTATTAGAAAGGATTTCTACGCCGACAAAAGTCAACGAAATAATAAAGGATAGCATAAAAATCAATAAGCATTGAGCGCATATAGTGACAAACTCCTCAGCCCCTTATCGTACTCCAGACCGAGTGGGGATGTTACTGAAAAAGGTATCATCTACATAAAGATATCCATAACTTAAAATATGTATACATACTTTGCGAAAAGTTTTCTACATAACTGTACATATATATACACACTTAGCAACAACAGTTTTCTCCTAGATAAGATCTTCATATGAAATTTGAATATTTGTTTTCATTTTATCCATTATCAACACTATTATTAGCAACACTATAGCTCGAATAGGAGCCGCTAAAGTAAGGCCTTGATAACGTGTAAAACTTAAAAAATAGAAATGGGTTTTGGGATTACCTGGGATATCACGGGCTCTCTGTTGATTGGGGACCTCATCACTTGAGGTAGAACTTTCACTTAAGTGTAATTCGACTCCAGCTGCAAAAGTAAAAAGCTTAAGTAGTCTATGCTATAAGATTTCGGGTATACCAATCTTTAGGTGGTTTCGGTATATGTTATAAGTTCTTGTTTGGCATCTGACCTGCGAATATCTGTTTATTTATAAGCCGGATTAAATTTGAAATAAATTACAGTGGCCAGTTTCACGATAAATAAAATAATAAATAATATCAATGGACATTCACCATTGGATATTTTACTACTCAGGTGTTGTATTATCGTGCTGTCTTTTTAACTTAATTTAGCTTATAGTCAAGGACCCATGATAAAGAAAGATCGCTAAAAATAACTACCAGGTTCAAAGAGCTGAATAAGGTTTGAATATGGAATCTAGGGCAGAAACAAGCGCTGAAAACAAATATCTGGTAGCGCATTCAAAATTCCTTGTGCCAGTGGCACAAAGGGCGTATCTGCAGAAATAGGAAAATAACAGCTTAGGTATATTTTTATTCTGTGGAGTTTTTTGAGCATTTTGTCTGGTAGAATATCTCTCCATGAGCTCAATTCCAGATGCAATTCCACTAATGAGGTATTTCAAGAGTAGAGGGGGAGTATTATCTCTCTACTCTACTTTCCACATTTACCTTGCTTTAATTTGCACTTGCAACCATTAAGAATTTAATAGTTCTTCAACTGATCGACATTGGCGTGAAATAGCTATACTCTGTGCAATACTAAGTATTTTTGCAAGTTCTCTCCCCCCGCCCTAACTCCGCCGGTGTGACCCAGATCTTTCCGCACTCGGACACCCTCTTTGCGCTACACTTATGCACCTAGCGGAAATTTCACGGGAGCACTACCTAGCAATGCGATCTCATTGCACGAACGTCAATATCATCACTTTGTTGATAATCGAAGATTTTAAAGCAAACAAAGGACTGACTAAATTTTAAGTGCAATAGATGATATTTGGTTTTTGCAGCAGGTTCACTACACAGGTAAGGATTCCAGTACTTTGAATGCGTTTATACTGCAGGAGAGTTGAGTTAGACTGTTGCTGTGTAAAACATACAGACTCTTTCAACTAGTGATAACTTAGCAACAAGCTTCCTGAACTTCCAACTGGGTAAAGGTGCTGATTAGTTGTCCCTGATGATTAGTTGTCAAACAGAAATGAATGTTATATCTGGATTCAGGATGAAATTCTATTTCTAAAGATAAGACTAATTTTTAACTATCACAATAATCTTAAATCACATTTGCCAGTTACAAGGTAGGGGTGTTCCCAAGAAAAAAAAAGAAGAAAAAAAATGAAGTGATGCAGGATGAAGAGACAGAGATTTGTAGAAAAAACAAAACTTTTACTTTCATGGGGGTACTCCTATGCTCAAAATATCAGTATTGCTGAGAATAAATACTACATGCTCTTTTGCAAAGAGGCCCTTTTGTAAGATACACCTGTAAGAAGTGAAATATCTACAAATAATTAGTTGGTAGACAGCTAGCCTCCCCTCCTCCTATCTCTGCTTTTCTCTTATGTGCTATAAAATTTGTTATTAAACCAGCCCACTTTTCTAACTTTTCAGGAGATCGAAAAATTTTATGGCACTATTTGGCTGCTCTATTTTCCATCTTACAGCACTGGAACTGTGCGAGTGTAAGCGTTAAAATTTTTTATGGCAATTCTGCTCAGTTACTGTGCACTTCTGGTACTGAACTTACAAAGTTGAAAGGTGTAAGGCAAACAGAGCTAGCTTCCAGTCACTAAAGGAAACATACAGAAAGCAACCATTGAAGGCCTACAAAATTCAAATTAGAAAGTCAAATATGAATCTTCACTCATTTACAACATGTAATGGAGAAAATAGTGAAGTGATACTATGCTAGCTATGCTTTTTTTCTTTCACTTTTCTCTCTTTTTTTTTGCTTCTTCGTTTTTTTAGCTTGCGACAGCTTTCTGCTGTCTCTGTCCAAGCAATCGCAATTTGTTGCTCAAACAGTTCTATATTTTTTAAGATGTAGACTATGGTCGGAAGACTGAAATTTGTTTGAAGTCCTAAGAGAAGAAAAAGATTTGATTTTGCTTTATACATTTTGTGCTAGAGCAAGACGTCTAAAGCAGTTCATAGTGTTTCAGGGTTAGCTAAGATTCAGAATTTGTTATGATAATATTTCCTTTCATGTCAAATTTAAACAACTTGCTTCAGCAGTGTAAAATAAAGATTTCTTTCTAGAAAAACCGAAATGGTGCCCCTCAAGTCAGAAGAAAACGTCCAGAGAATTACCAAGTGAAAAACTGGAACCAGGTACTGTCAGTGACAAAAGAACAAATACCAGATCTAGTGAAAATGGTTGTTTTGATTACAAACTCCATTGTTTGTTTGGTGGAAAACCTGGTAGCCAGAAGAGGAGGTGACAAGTTAAGGTCTTTCTTAACCACAACTGCATTTAAAAATATTGTTAACAAAGCAGAAGAGCTTGCTGACAAAAAGCCAGGCGTCTTTCATCGATGCAATGACGTTGTTCTTGTTGCCCACGAAGTACCCAGATAAGTGTTTGAAGTATAAGTGTGTTGATCAGTCGAAGTACCCAGATAAGTGTTTGAAGCGATTTCGTGTTAGGAAACCAAAAAGAGGTAAAAATGGACCTTAAAGCTTCTATATTTGAAGATTTAATTCAAATGATCGCCCCTTCATTAAAAGCCGGGAGAGTATACAAGACAAGTGAAGTGTATGAAAAGTTTTCTGTTCTATTGATTGAGCATGGACTTGAACCAGACAGATAAAGAAAAGGCTTTCAGTGAATAAGGAGGCATGTGAGACCTTATTTTGGCTGCTCATTTTGTCTGTATAGAGAAATGTTTGGACCAAGTTACGTCTACCTGAAAGATGCTGTCTCTCCTGGGGCAGTTGCTGAGCAAGCGAAAAAGTTTACTTTGGAAGTATCTTTGAGCACTGTAGTTATTTCTGATGATGAACCATCAACTGATGAAGAAGGGTCAGAGAGTGATACTGATTTTGTTACTTCCAACAAAACAGAGCACTGATAGTGAGAGTGACTTTGAAGTTAACTGTAACCCTAACATCTTCAATCCTGCTGAGAGCTCATCAAGAAGAACAACGAGATCAGCTAGTAGGTCTACTGCAATTGTAAAATTATAATCTAAAATCTAAAATTATATTTATTCCTAAACGAGGAAGAATCAATGACGACTTCGTCTTCTTATCGAACCATCAGCTTGATACCAGTTTTTGGCAAAATATTCGAAAGATCCTATCATACATTTTGAATGATTTAAGTATTAATAAGGACTGGATTTGTAATAACCAGTTTGGATTTGTTAATCGTAAATCAACAATAGATGCTCTGAATAAACTCGTCACAACAGTGGAAGAAAATAATAAGTTGAAGAAATTTACACTATGTCTTCTCTTTGATATCAAAGGTGCCTTCGACAATGCATGGCACCCCGGGATTTTCAAAAAGTTATTAGATTTAGGTTGGCCCACTCCTCTAGTTAGCTTGATTAAAAGTTATCTATCAGATCAATCAGTTTCTTATAGTGACAAAGCTGATAAATATAACTCGTATCCTTCAAAAATCTTGCCCACAAGGAAGCATACTCTCTCCGTTCTTATGGTCTATTAATGTGGACGATTTACTTTGTTCAGAGTTACCGACAGGCTGTACAATACAAGCGTATGCTGATGATATCTGTATAACAATATCTTCTAAAGATGCCAATTTCCTAAATCATACTACACAAAAAATATTTACACTATTAGAAAAATGGGCCGATGAAAATAAATTAGATTTCGATGTTAATAAATGCGAAGCTATCATCTTTATGAAGAAAAGAGAAATACCACAGATTAATCTTCGGTTTTTAAGCCATAGATTACCAACAAGCGATGAAGTGAGATACTTGAGCTTAATTCTTGATAGAAAAATTACTATGGAATGATCATGTTGAAAGTAAAATAAAAGTCACCAAACAATATTCAACAAAATTGTTATGTGCCGCCAGAACCACTTGGGGTCTTAAACCATTTGCCCTAAGAAATTTATACAAAGCTGCTATTGAATTCAATACCCGTTGTATGCAATACTCGTGTGGCTGTCAGCGCTGAATAAAAAAAAAATTGTAAAAAAGTTAGTATCTGTCCAAAGAATTTCTATGGTTTTGATTTCTATAGGTTTTTTATCCACTAAAACTGAGACAATAACGGCTTTAGCGGGATGCCTTCCTATCGATTTTAGAGCCAAAGAGATATCTCTCACCAGATATCAAAAGAGAGGAAGGCCTGATTACTTGCCACCCCTCAATAGCTTAAATAATTATAATTTAAATGATCATTCACATAATACAGACTCGCAAGTAAATTCTCTATTCGGTAATTCCCTTTTTACTTCTAATAATTTAAATGAAATCCGGAAAACCTTACGTAAAAACCTATATATGAAATGGTACGAGTTATTCTGCCAACCTGTTAAGCCCTGGACCCTTCAGTTTTTTACTGTTCATATCGACCTTCCTGAAGTCACAAACCTCCATCCTAATTATAAACTGACAAAAATTTCAACTGGTTAATGTAAATTAAATTCATTTTTATATCGCATCAATAAAAACAATTGTTCCAAATGGGATTGTGGTAACGAGTACACTTTATATCATCATCTTTTTGAGTGTAAGTTTTTTGAAAAGGAAAAAAACTGAAATGCAATGTAAATTACAAGGTTTTTCTTACTCTAATAATTTTAATATTAATGTTATCTGGTTTCATCAAAGAGGCTTGGTATGCAGTTTTGGAATACTTGAACCGAACAAAGAGACTAGATATTGTGTAATTTTTTTTCCTTCATTTAATTACTATTAAGTGCTAATAATTGTTGTCAACTTATTGTTTTTCCTTTTCCTTATTTCTGTGTGGTTTTTAGTATTTTGCTTATGATTTTCAGTTTTTGATATTTTATGCTATATTTTGTAGATAAGATAGTGAAATACTCTGTACAGGTTTAATCACTGAATAAAATCATTCATTCATACATATACCCTTTTAAAAACATGGACACAAATAGTAGCGTTTAATTTAGTTATATACACAAAAACTAGGTCAATAATAAAAACTTACGTATAATCCCCTGCATCATCTTTCTTTACTTGGTTAATAAAAATAGTCCCAGTATTCCGGCAGATGACAAAGCCCTTTTTCTCAATTAGTCTTTCAGCGTTCGGGCCAAAATAATCGAAGGTGGGATTTGGTTCCCCAACTGCTTGAAATTTGAGTAGGAATGGTTTCCCTTCTGATGCATATTGTTTGTTTATAATTTCGTTTATAAATTTGGGTGGGTCCACAATCTGAAAGGAGAGCCTTGTCTTGAAAATCTTTTTCTCACCAAACAAAAAGCTATCAGATAGTCTTACAACAACTTATTGAGGTGCAACACGTAATTAAAAAGGGTCATTAAAATAGAAAAAAAAAATTGTAGAACTAGCCTAGTCTCTTTTTTCTCCAACAAGAATCTGCGCTTGTGATTGAGAATCACACCCCATGTCATAGACCATTATTGGTGAGGCTTTAATCTGCCATTTATAAAATTGGAATTTTGTATTTTTTGGCAGAACAAAGTTCACGGATGCGTTTTTTCTTTCTTTTTTCCAGGGGTGATCGTATCGAATCAATGGTCCTTGAAAATAGGGTAAATTTTTGGCAGTTCTTATTGTTGCCTTACCAATAAAGTGAACACACTACTCGACGCCTTTTTTAATACTCTGTACGAATTTAATAATCATTTTTGTCAGAAATGAATTTTACCACCACCCCTATATATAGCAATTCAGGGTATATATAAACATCCAAAGTTAAGACGAACCAAAATTTTTTCGTGCATGAGGAGTGGGCCCCTCTCCTCAATACCTCATTTTTTACAGTAATTGTAACTTCTTCCCCCAATTATTTAAGAACAACTCCTGAAAAAAAGCTGTTTAATTAGAGTAAGGAGATATTTAAAATTCAAAAAGAAATTTTGGTGTGAAGAGTGAGGTATTAAGGAGAGGATATCCCCCTCATGCACGGAAAAATTTCTGTTTCTTTCACCCGCATCCTTCAAGTTGAGTATTGCGTTCATAGATATTGAAGGTCCAAATCATTTACTAAAATTGAGTAGCTACTGACACAATAATTAAACCAAAAAAGGTGTATTTCATTAAAAATTAACTCCGCAGTATCTGAATATCATAAAATTGGTTTTCTCGCCAGCACCCTGTTTCAATCAAATTGACTTCTAGAAGAACTACTATTGAGGCATATTTTAATCAATTATCAATTGCATAGAGTTAGTTAAGTGATTCTCTTGGTTTCATATTTTGTTAATTTACATTTATAGTAGCCAAACTCAAGTTCTTGGTCTGAGTAAAACCAATGTCTGTTTTTGCCTTCCCAATGTCCGAACAAAATTTTAAATTTAAAGAAAAAAATATAAATTTTTTAATTTTATTAATTAAAAAAACAATATAATAATAACATTTCTATCAATAAATAAGTATATTTATACTTAACTGATAAGGTACAATCTTTTGTATATATTTTCATCAAAGTAAAATTTTTGTTCTGACCTTGGGAAGGCAGAGGGGTGTTGAGCCCAACTTATGTTAATTTCTGCTCGTTTTGAGTTTCACTTAGTTATTTATTGTTATTCTGCTCTTTTTGTGTTTAATTTATTTATTATTCCTGATTTGCGGAAGTTTCACACTATGTAGATGATTTGATTTTAATTTTGCTCTCTTTTGGTTTAATGGAGTTCTTTACTTTTCTTTGAAAAACGTATTTTGTGTAAAGTTTTTTTTTAATTCATTTCTATTTGTTTTATATTGACACAGTCTTTTCAGGGGAAAAAAATAACACTTTAAATCTTTTCATTTTTCAAGACTTTCTAGTTTGGCCTGCTATTTGTATGCTGGAGAAAAATTTTCAGCAATTTTTAACAACATACACTATTAAAAATCTGGACGCAAATAGCTCTGCTTCATTTAGTTTCATGACTCCTCTAGGAGACCTGAAATGGAAAACTCAATACCATCTTCAAAAAAATACGTACTTTCTTTGATAGCTTGGATACATTTACGCTATTTTGATTGGGTTAAATTTTAAGAGCAGAAGTAGCCCCAAAAGTTTGAACATAATACCCTCAGTCATTTTTGGGATGCTGCTGGGATTCCTTATTGTGGGTTAGCATTATCACAGTGCATTTTGATTTAATATTAATGCAACATTTATTTTTTAAACATAATATTTCATACTAAAAGTGACGTAACTTGCACAAATTTTTCAGAATTTTATACTGAACGTCGTGACATACCACCCCGGGGTGGTAGCTACCACTAAAAGATAAAGTGGACTCTGCTGCATGTGTCTAAAGTAAAATTTCATTGATAAAGTTTTCTATCAACCTCTTTTGGACAGGGGTCTCTTAAAATTTGGAAATTGGATTACATCTGAGTCCTGGGATGAGGTAGAAATTTTGAGACCTCTGAAGAAAAAGCTGAATTTTTGATAGATAAATTAAAAAAGAAATATTAAGAATGCTTTCCTGAGAAGAAGTGCAAGCAGCGTAACAAAGATTGTCCTTACATAACCCAAGATATTTAAGATTTGATTCAGTATAAAATTAAGATAAGAAAAGAAGTGACAATATGAAATGATTACATGCTCATCAACAAAGAACGTAAAATGCCAAAAACAGCGGTGGCTCATCATTACCACAAAAAATTGACTATCTTTTTGAATTACAGCCTAGCATGTAGTGTACGGAAATAGAACAAAGTGTGGGAGAATCCCCTACTGGTGTTGATTTTTGATTAAATTCTAAAGATGAAACAGTTGCTAGCCAGTTAAATGCTCATTTAACCAGAATACTTCAGTCTTTGCTGTGTCTTGATGTAAATAAAATGAACCAAGAGTATCAGAAAATTCCACATGATGGCACGATGGCATAATGGCGCAATGGCATGATTCCACCTTTACCTACAATTTCTAAGAATCAAGTTTTTAGTAAAATAAAGTAACTTAAACAAATTAGTATAACTCCCATAGATATTCCAACTTAAATTATAAAAGAACATCCTGACTAATTGACAAAGTCACTCAATTTGAATTTCATTTTAACTTATTCAGTTTACCCACAAATATGGAAAATGGGGTATGTTACTCCAATCCCTAAAAAAGATACTGAACTTAATTTTGATGGTGTGAGGCCAATCCCTTTGACCCCCTTGATCAGAAAAATATACAAGGGTTTTGTAGCGAATTGGCTAAAAGCTGAAGATGAACCCCTCCTTGATCCTCATCAGTACAGTAACAGAAAGAATACATCAACATCCCATTATCTAGCCAGTTTCTTAAATGTTATTTTTAAGCATGTTCATGAACCCTGTAAATTGTTAAAGTTGATAACAATTTATTTTAAAAATTTTTTCAATTCAACTGATCATCAAATTTCAATTTCTAAGATTCTATTTGATGTTAGAGTGATCGTTGCTGTTGTGAAAACGATTCAGAGTTTTTTTAAAAATAGGTATCATACTTTAAAATATAATAAGTCTTTCTCTGAACCCAAGCCAGTTTTTGTGGTGTACCTCAAGGTACCATTCAGGGTCCTATT
>NC_142806.1:49989965-50016365 GCF_049724085.1 Artemia sp. Qi Xiang Cuo
GAAAAACATCAAATAAATTGACCAACACACATAAACAACAACAAAACAAGATCTTGAAAGAAGAGGTAATTGACTCCGGTCCCCCCGTTAGACTCAATAATCCAGAAAACATCCATCAAAGTGTGAAAGTTCCTGTTTTTCCATTGTCACTGACAAAAACCATAAGACAGACATAAATTACTTTTGACACCCGAGAAAAAAATAAAATAAACTCACCGCCACACATAATATTCCAAGAAACATCCATCAATATGTGAAAATTCCCGTTTTTTCAAGTAAGAAAAATTCAGTTTGTTTATTCTCAGAGAGAAAACCATAAACCACGTGGTAATGACACGAGTATAAGATAGCTTTCTACTCCTCTAATGTAAAGGTTTCAAGCTCCTTTGTATAAAAATGTAGAATTGCCAAAAGATCACAGATGCGTGATTATCTGTTGTTGTTTTTTCCTGGGGGTGATTCTATCGAACCAGTGATCGTAGAAAATCGTGAGAGGGCTTATTTGATCGGAAATCAAAAGTTCTAGGGCACTTTTAAAGTGACAAATATTTGGAGGGCATCTAGCCCCTTCCCACGTTCGTTTTTTCTCAAAGTTGCCCTATCAAAATTTTGAGCTAGCCCTTCTTTTCAGCATAATAGAAAACTCTTTTAACTATGTGTTTGAGAATAATTTGATGTAAAGAGGGAGATAATTAGCGTAAAGAGGGAGGTATCAAACAGTTCGTGGTAACAAACTGTAAGTAAGGAGCGACTTGGCTCAATAGTAACCGAAATTAAAAACGGAATTCTAATATCAATAGACACCTCAAAAGAATCAGATTTTAATGTCGCTTTCAAATATATAAGTTTAATCAAGTTTAGTTTTACCCATCAAAAGTTACATGCCTGTGAAAATTTGCCTTTAATTTTGAAAAAAGGGGGAAACACCCCTTAAAATTCATAGAACCTTAATGAAAATCACACCATCAGATTCAAAGTATCAGAGAACCCTACTGTAGAGATTTCAAGCCCCTATCTGCAAAAATATGGAATTTTGTATTTTTTCCAGAAGAAAGATCATGGATGCGTGTTTTTTTTCTCCAGGGGTGATCGTATCAACCCAATGTTCCTAGAATATTGTGCGAAGGCTCATTCAATCAGAAATTAAAAGTTTTAGTGCCCTTTTTCAGTGACCAAAAAATTAGGGCAACTATGCCCCCTCCCACGCTCATTTGTTTCAAAAGTCACCCAATCAAATTTGTGAGATAGCCATTTTGTTCAGCATGGTCGAAAATATAATAAATATTTCTTTTAGGATGACTTAATCCCCAAAAGCCCCTGGGGAGAAGGCTGAAAGTTATGAACTCTACCCAATGTTTACATACATTATTGGTTATTGGGAAGTATACAGACGTATTTAGGGGGGAATTTTTCTGGTAGTGGGGGGTGTCGGGGGTTATGTGGGAGGGTCTTTCTATGGGGGAAGCGACATTGCTATGAACGGGGGTGCCGGATTTCCCAGTATTATTTAAAAAATAATCAGAAATTAAATTTTTAAAAAATAAGTTTTTCAACTAAAAGTAATGAGCAACATCAAAACTTAAAACAAACAGAAATTATTACGAGTATTATTGGGTTTGCCCGTTCCGTTAGTCAATACCTCGCTCTTTAAGCCAAATATTTTTCAGTATTTTCATAAGAGCTATTTATTCTAATTAGCAGCCTTTGTGATTAAGGGTCATTTTTAAAGAATTGGAAAAAAATTCGAACTTTAGCGTAAAGAGCGAGTTATTGACTAGGGGGCGAATCCCCTAATATACGTATTAAAAATATATAAATATAGGATTCGTTAAGTAAGTTAATTCGTAAGTTATGTATATTTATTACTAATAAAAACGTTCGTAAATAAAATTTTACAAGTTTCGAGAAAGCCATTTAACCAAATAAAAGTAATATACAAATTTTGTTTTAATTATTCACATACGGTGAGCCAAAATCAAAGCCTGCATTAATTCAAAAATAAGAAAAAGACAGGTTTTTAACTGAAAGTGAGGAGCAACATTAAAACTTAAAACGAACAGAAATTATTCCGTATATGAAAGGGACTTTCCCCTCCTCAATGCCTCGCTTTTTACGCTAAAGTTTGACTCTTTCTCACAACTCAATTTTTTTAAAACAATCAATAACTTTAGCGTAAAGAGCGAGGCATTGAGGAGGGGACAGCCCCTTTCGCAAATGGAATAATTTCTGTTCGTTTTAAGCTTTAATGTTGCTCCTTACTGTCACTTAAAAAAAACTTGTTTTTTTTATTTAATTGAGGAAAGGACGACACCCCTCATGTATGTAATAATTTATGTTCGTTTTAAGTTTTAACGTTGTTCCTTATTTTCAGTTGAAAAAACTGGTTATTTTTATTTAATATTTTATGAGAGCTGTTTTGTAGAGCATGCAGTGAGTCCAGAGAACATCGAATGTTTTCATTTTAATTAGTGCCAGATGGTGAGATTTGTGTCCTGATATTGACTTTGCACTGTAGGTATTATTCAACATTATCCTTTCTAATTAAAAAAATCTTGTCAATTATATTAAAATTTCACTGGATGTAACAGCAATAAAAAGTATCTTCAGTTGTATATACTTCTCTAGATATGGGTTTATCAGACTTATATGGTTGTATAAGTCTGATAACTTTACCATAGTTTTTGTTCTCCTGCAATTCTTTTTCTTTCCGGTTTGCAGCCTCTAATACGCAAAAAGGACCGTCTTCAGCTATGAAGAGGCTATTTTAAATATTGTAAATTCCTGCTATATTTGCCAAGGTGGTATAGAAATCACAAGACTATTTCTCATTTTGGACTTATTGAACCTCTATTGCTGCTTGACAACATCGCTAAGGATCTGAGAACCAATACTCCAAGGAAGATATGTAACAGTGACCCCCTCACTTATTTTTTTTCCAGATTAGTGTTTCTATGGATATTGTTAAGTTATTTATGTTGTGTTTTCCTTATTATTTTCTTGTGGATAATATTATTTTGTTTTTTCTTTTTTTACTCCACATTTATTGTATATTGCGGGTTACAAATAAACTTACTTACTTACTTACTTACTTAGTCAAAATTTTCCATGAACAGTAGTCTTTTTCTGAATAAACTAATTTTTTTTCGCTTAGGCCTTAAAAATAATTGTTAATTGATTTGAAATTGAGAATGCCATTAAAAATGTAAATTATCGTGTCAGATTTTTCAATGAATCTACACCGTACAATAAAAAAAAGGAATAAAAATTAAAATGCCCATTCAATGAAAAAGAAACTTCCCTGTTGCGCTTGTGGAGTTTTTGGGAGGAAAATACTATGGGGGAAGGGTATAACTTTCGATGAAAACGTTAGAGTAATTCGGATTTGAAGATTTCGCGATCTTAGACAATATTATTTTTCCCACGAGGGATATTCCTGCTTTTTAAACAGAATATTTTATTCATTTTTATTATTGCTCTCTTTCTTTTTCTCATCGGCCCTTTTGGAAGTTCTGATGAGTATTAAATCGGTAACTATTTGATTAGCTTTCTTTTAATGAGTCCTCATCATATAATTAGACTTAAAAATTATCCTTCGATTCTTTAACCCACAGTGTTCTTCTATTTAAACTTTCTCATTTTGGCGTAAGAGGTAGTGCGTTTCATTGGTTCAAGTCTTTTTTGTCTGGTAGAATAATTTCTGTTGATCTACTTTTTTGCTCACCATCAAGTGTTGACCAGGGGGTCCCACAAGGGTCAGTTTTAGGGCCGGCACTGTTTTTAATTTATATAAATGACCTAATGTTTGCAGTTAGAAATAAAAATCCTCTTTATTGCTATCGTCTATGTTATCCAACAGTCTCCCATATGTTTCAATAAATTGTTTGTTTTTTTTTGCAGGTAGAAAATGGCAAATGGCCTAAGTTGTTGCAAAATATGGCAGGGAAGCTTCGGGTCTACATCGAGGTAATGTATATTTGCACATTAGAAAGGGGGGGGGGGGGGGTCAATTATAGCGGGGCAAAATGTAACCTAACCTAACCAAAATACCCACTAAATTTTTTTTAGCTGGAACCAACGTGAGAAGTCAAGTTTGGTTAATGCTAATGAAATAAAACAAAACACGATGAAAATATAATAGTTTAGAAATAAATTTGGGCTATATATTTGCATATTAGGGGGTGAGGGGTGAAGCATAGCATATATTAAATACGTAGCCTAACCCAACATATGTTGGGTTAGGCTACCTAACTAACATATGTTGGGTTACACAACCCAAATGAACATAATAGAATCAAATAATCTACCAAGCTTACAACTACCACAAATCAGTATCAGTGAACAAATTAAACCCAAAACAAACAGAAATTAAAATAAATAACAGGGCCAAATTCAAAACCAGCAGAGATTAAAATGTAATCTTCAGTTGTATATATTTCTCTTCAATATATCGAAAATATCCAATTAAATATGTAGTTTTAGCTTTATCAGTTCCTTCTTTAACTCGTAAGATAAATTCTGAATTTGAAGTGCGTATTCGAGAAACTAATTGATCGCCAATATCGTCACTAATAAGAAATGTTGTATTTGTAAAAATGTTGTATTTGTAAAAATGTTTTCTGAAACTGGCTGTGAAAGTTTTATCTTTGAATGTATAAATTGAAAGGATTTTCTGTTCTAGAAACAACGTAATCTATTCTTGAAGAAACTATATATGTCAAGTGCTCCATATCCCTAACTTCTATAACTCTTAAAAAAGTAATTGATCAAAACATAAAGATAAACTGAATCACATTCCTTTGGTTTTAAGTTTCGGCAACTTTGTATAGCTCATGTTTCCAATAGTTGATACAAAAACGTGAAATGTTCAGTGCATCAATTTTTGTTTTATTTGAGGTCTTTTAACAATTGTAATCTTAAAATTTTATTTCCTAGTGTTTTGCTGGCAAAAAATGGCAGACAGGCCAGAAAGAAAGCAAACCTGGCAAATAAGACTGGCATCAAAAAGAGAGAGATATTTCATAACTCTCGGTTTAAGAGACGATACATTATGTTTTCAAAATTTGTATGCAAGGTTTGTTTAATCTTTTTATCTGACATTTAAAACTACATTTTAAGTAAAGGCAATAAAACATTAACTAATCACTATTTCTTTTTAAAAATAGTGTTCTAATAAACACTGCCAACTGTGACAACATCCCAAAAATTCACTAATAAAAATTTCACTTTTCCTAACAACGTAGCGTATCTTTCCACTTTTTAAGGTCCAACATACGTTGCTTAAATTACAGAATTCATAATTTTATAAGAAGTCTATTTCTTTATTTCTACTCCCGCTATATCTATCTATTACCCTGTCGATGTCCGCCTCAATATTTCGGGGAAAGTATAATGGCTAGTCCCGTCAGTTTAGAGCTCTTTGTAAGTATTTCCTCTTCTATTATGTATTTAATAGGTATAGTTGGTGATTTAAATTTTCAAAATTTAAAGCTGTTTTTTTTTTTTTTTTTTTTTTTTTTTTTTTTTTTTTTTTTTTTTTTAATATTCGTCCCCAGTTTTTTTCGTACCTGAATTTTTTGTTACCTGACTTCTGTAGCGTATCTTTCCACTTTTTTAAGTTCGATATACGCTGCTTAAATTACAGAATTCATAATTTTATAAGAAGTCTTATTTCTTTATTTCTACTCCCGCTATATCTATTTATTACCCTGTCGATGTCCGCCTCAATATTTCGGGGAAAGTATAATGGCTAGTCCTGTCATTTTAGAGCTCTTTGTTAGTATTTCCTCTTCTATTATGAATTTAATAGGTATAGTTGGTGATTTAAATTTTCAAAATTTAAAGCTGTTTTTTTATTTTTTTTTTTTTTTATTTTTATATTTTTTTTAATATTCGTCCCCGGTTTTTGTCGTACCTGGAGTTTTTGTTATCTGACTTCTGAATTATTTTTCTTTTTTTTAAATGGCTATCTCAAAATCTTTATCGGCAGGGTTTGGGGAAAAAAGAGTTTAGAGGGGGGAGGACATTTGCCCTCCAGCATCTTTTGACTCTTAAAAAGTGAACTAAAATTTTTAATCTCCAATTAAACGAGCCCCTCTGAAGTTAATGCGAACACCCCTTCATAAGGACCACATATGCCCCTAGGGCATAATTTGCAATGCCTGCCCACGGCCCCGGGGGGATTTGTCAACTGCACAATTATTGTTATCTTTTTGCATTATATGAGCTACATTAGGAGGGGGGAGGGGTAAAGTATTTGGACAGTGTCAAGTTAGAAAGCAATTCTTACTACATAATATGCTGAATAATTGTACATAAGTCATTAGGCATGCAGGCCTGCTATACTATACCCGCATCTCTCCTAATATGCAAACATATAGCCCAAATTTGTTTTTTTTTTAAGTATTATTTTTGGGGTTCCATCCCTTGTTCTTTTTTCAGATAAATGACCTGTTTTCTGTTCCGTAAATACATTTGCTTAAATTTACCTAATATCTATAGTATAATTTTCAATCATAAGGTAAACTCTCGCTGCTAAGCTAGATTCTTTTGCAATAACTAAGCTTTCAAGTGGAAATCCTATTTTTGTCTTCCGGGTCTCAGTCATTGAAATATACTATTATTTAAAAAAAAAAACAGGGATTGGAACTTTTATTTAGCTGATTGGTTGGGACAAATCTAAGGTCCACCCGTACAGAAAGAGCGTTTGTACAGAAGTGGTGTTTTGTTTTCAAGTCCGCATTTGAGACCCCGCTCAGGGAGTCTGTTTGTTCACAGTATATGTATGTGTTTTGTGCCCTTTTGGAAGAATACAAGTACGCTATTTTCTACAGCCGTGTAGACTATTTTTTCCAGGAACCCCGACAGGGTAGGAAAAGAGTTAGCGAGAAATACTGTCATTAATTATTTCAACAGGAGGGTGGGGTTCGTTTACCCTGCAAAGTGATAGCTAGAGATACTAGTGGTGACCCAGGTGTTATGGGGAGAAATTATTGGGGAGGTTAAATTGTTTAATGTTATGGGAAAGTAGTATAATGTTGTGCTGGAGTGGTTCGTTATTGGGTAAATGGTGGGAGCTCTTTGCATGAAATAGTGGGAGAATTACATTGGGCCACATGCAATGGGGATGAATTTGTTTAATGGGGGAAGATGCGCCGCATCCATAAAGTCGTCTCTGCCGAGTTCCTATAATGTTATATGGAGATCAGATTCCTTGGGAGTGTTTACCAATGGAGTCATTTAAACTAGTTATCTACCATGTAACGAGATACAGACATTCATGAATACAAACACAAATAAGAAAGTAATAGGTTTACTGAGACTTACATTTAAGCAAACAGCAATGTACCAATATAGGTAGAACTTCAATTCAATTGTACTGACAGTCAGAATGATAATATCATAATAGATCATAGGATGATAATAGAATGATTGATAATCATAGAATGCTGATTATAGAATTGTTCGAAAAACACATTTTCACTACTATATAACACGAGTCTTGATTCTGTGCTGTAAGAGCTGTTTCACGATTGGACTAATTCACTGTGGGGCACCCCCATACCCTTATTATGTCGCCAAACTATCCTTATTCTGTTGTTTGAGCATCCAATAATTTTATTGCCGCTTTTAATCATTCGAATTTCATATTCCTCAAAGTAGGCGCTACTCTGTTTTTACAACAATGTTCAACAATGTCAGATAACTAACTCCTCGCAAACATTCCAATCCCTCTTATCTTTCTGCATCAATGGAATGTTAACCTGTCAAGCGTGTTAACATTCCTTTTGTTCATTACGCTAAATTCAAATCTGTCTCATTTCTAATTTCAATAGACCGCGCTTATTTTGTTCTGCAGATCAAAGGGGACTCAGTTCTACAAAGTAGAACTGAGTATCTACGCAAATATTAATCATCTTTTTACTTGAAGTATTAAAGAGATGTGTGACTGGGAACAAAATGCGGTTTTTCTCTCCCTGTTATTAATTCAGACGAAACTTCGAAAAGGGATTTAGATTCAGTAACAGGAGGGTTTAACTTATCCCAAATGTATTTTCAGAAGGAAATAAGTTTCTTATATACAAAAGGTTTAAATTATTTTATTTTCTTCTCACGGTACACAGGTTTGATGCACCCTTGGCCTATAGTTTGGCCGTTTAACCGTTCGATGTCATTATCATACCCTGGAGCACAGTATACCGTAAAAAGGGTACTAAAATACTCTGTATTTACTTTACAATAATGGTAACCGCGAGGCATTCAATTACAATATTTGGCGCCAGCGAGGCTCCAATAAAGTGGTGCAGTATCACTCCTACGTCAATATCAGGTGATAGCCGTGGTTACCAATACAATAATCATATTTTTATATTCTTTCGTATATATCATTAGGCTTGAGTGTTACAGTTGCTTATTAGAAGAAAACTAGGTAGGGGTATATCATGGAAGTATCTATAAATTTTATTGCAAATTTTAAATAAACCCTTTGGAAAGGAATGAACGTTTTTAAAGAAACATTTTTGTTTTGTTTTTAGATATATGTACTGGAGACCCAGAGATTCTACAGCTGGAGAAGAATGTCCAATAGTTGAAGAAGCATTTGAATATCTAAGGTCTGAATTACAGGTGAGGAAGGAGGAGGATACCCTAGCAGAGGTACACTAGTAAAAAGATAAAGGGATATTATTAGCACTTACTGCTAGCAGCAAGTTGGTGCAGCTCCAAGCCTTTCCTGTGGACGGGATGAGAGGGTGTAAAGAGGGACGTGTTTATTACACAAGGAAGGTGGAGGAGTGTGCGTAGCTGTGTTGGCGTCGGGTGGTTTGGTGCTTTGTTGAGTTGTTTTTAGTAGTAGCAATAGTTTTTCTGGAACTGAGTTCAAATACTTATTAACAGGGGAGTAATATGATATGGGCCAGGGGGCAACTGCCCCTCTCGGATCAAGTTTACTCCCCAAAACTCAATTTGTTCGCTAAAAATTTTGTCAAAACTCAGATAAGTCTGCATAATTCAAGGATCTAGAAAAACAAGTCAGTTTCCCTTAATATGTCTTCCTTTATGTCCAAGTGCAGAAATTTTTCTGTTTTCATTTTAGTTGTTTTATTTTAGGCTTGCTTTGCCGCCGGGGTTCAGGGGGGGGGGGTATATGCCCCATAGATTTTTTTCTACGTATTATTTATTATAATTGTTTTTTGTTTTTTAAGATTGAAAAATTAAAAAAGTACCACTGTGCCCCCCCTGTGTTATTGATAAATCGCCTAAAGTATATATATTATTCAATGCATAAGCTACGAGATTCTGTAACTGATTTCAAGACTAGTTGAACATTCTACCTGATCCCTATTGGTATACTCTTTTTGAATGTTGGTTGATTATCAATTCACCTGTAAATTCAGGGCCAAAGTATGGCCACCTTGTTCTAACAGTACTCATGGAATCTTGTAGGTCTATGCTATGTATTGTCCAATCCAACTTTTGTCATTTGATTTGATTTTCTAAGCTTAATAATTCGGGGGTTCCTAGCAAAAGCATTGGATTTAGTACAATCTTATATTTCTGAGAGAACACAAGTTACTGTAATTAATGATTCTACTTCTTCTTTCCTTCCACTATCGTCATCGGTTGGTGTCCCTCAGGGTCTAATTATGGGCCCTTTTTTTTCTCAGTTATGTTGACAACTTGTGTTTTACTGTACAGTCAGTTTATTTATAACTAGTTTGCTGATTATGACGCTACTTATGTGGTGGTTAAATTTTTAAATGAACTTAAAATATATGTATCCCATGCCTGCAGTCTTCTTTCTACAAATATTGGTGGCAATAAACTTTCTTGTGTCAGCTGGTTAGCAATATAATTTCTGTCTTTATAGGGTACATATACATACGCTCCACGCCAGATATATGTTTGCCGACTACCACAAGAAACCACTGAAGATGAACTGGCAAAATATTTTTCACAATATGGTAAAGTAACTGAAGCTGAAATCAAAGTGGATCGAGCATAAAGATCAAGAGGATACGGCTTCATGACATTTGAAACGGAAAAGGAGGCCTTTTTTGCTGTACATGAGGTTGGTATTGAGTGAGTGGCTGGGAGGCTAAATTATTAAAGTTTATGGAAGAAACCCAAGAGATAACTGGCAAAAAGAAACATTGCTAGACACGAGGAGTGAATTTAATTCCTTTTTAGTACTGTGGTTTTAATTGGTTTTGGCTTTTCTTTTTTTTCAACGCTCAACTTTTTTTGTTCTGGATTGCTACTTTTTATTTTTGGGGGGTTTTGTTCCGAATGTACAATGGTAAGGGTTATTTAAGGATCTTGGTGCTAAAATCTCTAACAATTTCAAAAGCAAAGCTCACTGATTGGGTTTCTGGGTGAATCAAGAGTTGATTCTTCAGTCAAAGTCTTGAAATTATTTAGATTGATTTTTCATTACTGGCCAGCTGTTAAACATTATTCCATTAATCTAGGATTTTGTAAATAATTCCTTAAGTGATACTAATATTTATGTTTGGCAAAGGGGGTGGCTAGTCTGTCACAAAGTCCCCAAAACACCCTAAAATCAGCCAATGATCCCTGTTGGTCTAGAAAACTGAATTTGGATCTCCAAATAATTTTTTTTTTTTGGGGGGGGGGGGGTTTGGCTAAAAGGTTCATCTTATGAAAGCTGCTAGAAGTCGTGAGTATGTGTTTTTTTTTTTAAAATTAAGACTCTTGGAATTTATTTTTGATTGTCTAAGACAAGAGATATTTTTATAGGCTAGAGTTATATTGCCTGGGCAAAAGTTGGTAGACAAGTGGCGTATTTCGAGAAAACATTCTGTTGAAAAAATAACACGCAATTTAACTCCGATTCCTAAATTACAAATTGTATCCAGGTTTCACTGAACAAAATAATTTAATTAAAATATTTTTTATGGCTAAAAAGAAGTCTGGATACCCTCTAAAAATGATATCAAATCAAAATAAAAGTTCACTATTAAAATCACCATCGTTGAAAACTCCTACTACAGTTTGTCTATACAGTTTCCCCATTTAAAAAAAGAAAAAAGAAAAAAAAGCTCAGAATTAGAAAACGCAACTCGTTCGGCACTTATACTGCATATTCAGAAACAAATTACTGTCTGACAGCAAGATATGTTCAGAAGAAGCTTTTCTGAAGAGAAACTTCGGAGTTGTTAAAAGTTTTAACTTTCCTACACCTTGATGAAATTTTTAGTCGGCTCGGGTATTTTTCCAGGAAATTACACGTTGTGACACAAAAAGACTTCCTAGTAGACAAATTTAAGCTATTCTAGGTGTCCGGACTTTCATCAGAGCCAAGAAGGACTCGTGATAGGCGGTATAAGGGGATAGGCAGAAAAAGTATAATCATTCAGTCATAGTTTAATCATTCAGTCAGTTGTTTTTTCTTAACTCAGCTTACTGCCAGTTAATGGTAGTGTCTGTCTTTTGTTACAGCAATCAGGAAAGTTACACTTTCTAGAGCTACATGATCATAAATTTTTTCACTCAGTTCTTGCTAGTTTTTTGCAGATGTTCTCTGTTTTTAAACTTGGCGTCCGCTAAGTGTTACCCTGTCGAGTGTTTATTAGAACACTATTTTTAAAAAGAAATAGTGATTAGTTAATGTTTTATTGCCTTTACTTAAAATCTAGTTTTAAATGTCAGATAAAAAGATTAAACAAACCTTGCATACAAATTTTGAAAACATAATGTATCGTCTCTTAAACCGAGAGTTATGAAATATCTCTCTCTTTTTGATGCCAGTCTTATTTGGCAGTGTTCTAATAAACACTGCCAACTGTGACAACATCTCAAAAATTCACTAATAAAAATTTCACTTTTCATTACAACGTAGCGTATCTTCCCACTTTTTAAGGTCCAACATACGTTGCTTAAATTACAGAATTCATAATTTTATAAGAAGTCTATTTCTTTATTTCTACTCCTGCTATATCTATCTGTTACCCTGTCGATGTCTGCCTCAATATTTCGGGGAAATTATAATGGCTAGTCCTGTCAGTTTAGAGCTCTTTGTTAGTATTTCCTCTTCTATTATGTATTTAATAGGTATAGTTGGTGATTTAAATTTTCAAAATTTAAAGCTGTTTTTTTTTTTTTTTTTTTTTTTTTTTTTTTAATATTCGTCCCCGGTTTTTGTCGTACCTGGAGTTTTTGTTATCTGACTTCTGAATTTTTTTTTTTTTAAATGGCCATCTCAAAATATTTATCTGCAGGGTTTGGGGAAAAAGAGTGTAGAGGGGGGGGGGGCATTTGCCCTCCAGTATCTTTTGACTCTAAAAAAGTGAACTAAAATTTTTAATCTCCAATTAAAAGAGCCCCTCTGAAGTTAATGCGAACACCCCTTCATAAGGACCACATATACCCCTAGGCAGTAGCGTATCCAGGGGAGAGCCGGAGGGTCCGCCCCCCCAAAAAAAAAAATTATTTTCTTCTTTTTTTTTAAAGTGCCAATATAGTAAGTTCCGAAATATTCACGGTTTTAAGTTATTTGCAACACCCGTTCCTTTTTTCATTTCTTGTTAAATGGCTATCCATTTCTCCGGCAAGCTTATATCATTATTTTATCATCAAACGTGTTCTAGCGTGCACTAGCTTCTCTGCGATGAAGGAATTGCGATGAGGAATCAGACTAAGAGGCGATAGTTCATTCAAACGGTGCTATAATTCCAGTGTAAGCTAAGCATTGAAACAAAAAGGTCGCGTGAAACAGTAAAAATGATCATTATTTGGGTGGGATCAAACTTTTTGGAAAATTAATCTTTTTCTAGAGCCCAAAATGGGATTATTAATAGTTCATTCTTTTTATTTTATATTTCTTGTGTAACTATGAGCATGGTTAATGTTGGAATACCTTCATATTCCCGTATTTCCAGAAAAAAAGGTGGAATCCCGCAAAAACGGTAATTTTACCGTGTGAATTGATCATTTAGAGCCGTTCCAGAATTTTTAGCCGTGTCTCTAAAATTCAATACTTTTGAGAGGGGGGGGGGGGCAAACTTTTACCAACCAAACAATTAATGTACGCAAATAATTTAATTAAAAAAAGTTATTTTTTTTAAGGTTTTAAGAGTTTTACGAGGAAAACGAATTTTTGCGACCATTAGTAAAATTGGGAGAAAAAATTTTCCGATTATGATTTAATTGCCAAAATTGATTTTTGTCCAGGAACAGCGAGATAAGTAATAAAATGAGTAATTTAACGATTCAGGGGCAATCTTTGAAGCCTTGGAACAGTCGGGTAGAGAGTATTTTTTTGGTACTTTACTGTTAAGGTCACACTACATGATGCTCCAACCGAGGGGCTAATAACTGACCGTCGCAGGTGTCCCTTCCTTCATGCCTCCGTGCCACCGGCACACCTGAAACAACGTGTTACTGGAAGCGAAGGAACACAGTTTTATCTTTGGCTTATGGAAAGCGTACGGCGCGTTTTTTACGACGGCAAACTGTCTCCTCTTGAGAGGTTATCTTTACTTGGTCGTGTTGTTTACTGCGGTCGATATTTGAAATCCTGGGTCCTAAAAAGTGGACATTATGCTTTGAACGAGAATTTTATTACCAAAAAACTTTACCATTGCCTAGAGATAAATATACATTCCCTAGAGCTTCTCATTCGTCGATTCAAACGGATTGGGCTCGAACGTCTTTTCAAACTCTCCAACATGATATCGGCTTGTATGCCAGAAAACCAGATCAACTCAAAAACCTCAGAGAGCACCTGACACTTTCGGAGAAAATGGTCCAAATCTTCGTCCTCCTCTCTACAAAGAGGACACACATACCGACCATCAGGATGTACTATCCCCCTGTCGAACACCATTTGTCTGCTCTGGATTGGAAGGCAATTCGCACTATGCTGAATCCAGCTACATAAAATCATAGCCGGTAAATTGAATTTAAAATAAATTTCCTCTCCAAAACTAGGTTTAACCTGATTATACTGATTCAATGTAGCAGAATTTAAAACCAGTCCTTGCCAATACTGAATTTCTTGATCCTCTAAGATATATCGTACCAGGCTTACTAAATTTGTCGGTAGATCAGGGGAACCAAGACTCATGAGGCAAGTGTCCTTTTTAATAGTCGAAAGTGATTGGAGGGCAACTAACGCCTCTCTTGCGCCCACTATTTCGCCAAACACATCCAATCAAAATTTTGAGATAGGGATTTTGTTCGACGTAGTTGAATGTTCCGGAAATTAGGTCTTTGAGGATGACAACTCCCCCAGAGCCCTCAGGGTAAGAGATGTAATTTATACCCTGGGGGGATATAAGGGTTTTATAGAAAGCGTTTTCGTGAAAACTTCAAAAAGGGCTCATTCGATTGGAAATCGAAAGGGCTAGTGCCCTTTTTAATAGTTTAAAGTGATTGGAGGGGAACTAACCCCCTCTCACGTCCACCATTTCATAAGTAGAATGTAAATGACACCATAGGCTTTAGGAGGTTCTAAGAGCTGGTTGTCCAACCCTTGTTTGAGATAATTTTTTGTTATTTGAAGTTAAACTTGATGATTCATTTTAATTTTTAGTTCAATTTGGTTTCATTTTTTAAATCATAGCGATTCATGTTTCTGTAAGTTTGACTTACAGTATTACATTATTTCTCCTTGTTTAAATTAAAAAAAACTTTTTCCACAAAATAAGTTCTTCTTCAAAGAAAAGTAAAGAACCTCCATTAAACAAAAAATGAGAAGTCAAATAATCTACCAAGCGTGAAACTACCACAAATCAGCATTGATAAATAAATGAAACCCAAAACGAACAGAAATTACAATAAATAACAAAGTCAAACTCAAAACGAGCAGAAATTAACATGAGTTGGGCTCAAAACCCCTATGCCTTCCCAAGGCCAGGACATAATTTGCACTTTACTGAAAAAATACAAATGAATGTGCATTTTCAGTTTAATGTACATATACTGATATTTAGTAATCAAAATGTTAATATTATTTGATTTATTAAATTTATAAAAGTAAAAACATTTATATTTTGAAAACTAAAAAAGTTTTCAAAGAATAGTAAAGAACGATATAAAACCTAAACAAGGAGAAATAATGTAATATTGTAAGTCAAACTTACAGAAACATGAAAATAGGCGTTTTAAACAGTATCATTATTTGTCATTAAATAAAAACACGTTTTTTTCATATTTAAGTAAAAAAAAAAAAAAAAAAAAGAACCTCCTAAAGCCTATGGTGTCATTTACATTCTATTAATTGAAAAAACTTTTTCCACAAAATAAATTTTTCAAAGAATAGTAAAGAACTCCATTAAACAAAAAATGAGCAAAAATAAAACAGAATTGACAAAATAAAACATAAAAACAGAATTGAGAATAAATGTTATGAAAATAGATACAAAAATTATATATATATGATTATATATATATGATTATATATATATGATATATATATGATTTAATTTAGTAATTGGCTGGTGCATTGAAGGGTGCCAGGTAATTTTTTAACTGGCTGGTGAATTTCAGCTTTGTAGAGCTCAGTTTGCCTATAGTTACAAATGATGTAATCTTGCCCCTTTATTGGGAAAAATAAGTTTTCCCGTAAAACTTAACAAGATAACCAGCCATGTGGTTGTCAGATCTCCCATGCTTGGGAATTGCTTTATGCATTGAATGCCATAGATGTTCAGTATTTTTTGTGTGGGTCCCAGTCACAGGGTCCACAAAATTTACCAAATGGTTAACTGTTACATGCTGAAAACTTTGTATGATTAATCTACTGTAAGCACTCCAACAATCAGACATTATGGTAGTTCCTGGATAAATCCAATCACATATAATGTCAAGCAATGTATATGCTGTCTGGTCAGGAATGGGAACAATAAAAAAAATCCAGTGTCCCTTTCAGTCATATTTGCAGTAGGAGCCGCAACCTAGAAAACAGCAAACCACGGTCCATAATAATCCACAGTCGAAAAATTTGTTTTCAAAAAAACTCCACGATGGAAAAATTTGCCATTCGACACTGAATTAGGTAACTATCGTTTCGGTTAATCTTAGAAATAAAAGTTTATTGCGAAAAGAAATTTGTGGTGATTTCGAAAAAGAGCCTGAAACCCCTTGAAAATGGAGTAAAATCGAAATAAAACGTCCACCATTGGAATCAGCATGGTTGAAAACCTTTCGTAGGATAATTACAGTCCCCCACCTTGAACACCAAGGAAAATGACTTTTTTGCATGGGTAGCACTGATCTGTCTCCCTTTTTTTTTCTTTTTTTTCCAGAGCTAGCAATTTACCAGAACATCATAGAGAGATGCTTAATTGCTCATTAGAAAGCTGTTTCTAACATCTATGTGATTTTTATAAGTTCCACCATCTGCATGTGCCATATGGCACATTATATGCCATTTTTCAAGGGGGGGGGGGCTAGCAGGCTACAAAAACGTCGTATAAAGATGTTTAATAGCTCACATTAAAGATATTTCTCATATATAAGTTTTATTTATTAATTCCACCACCTGCAAATGACAAATGACACTATTGATACCATGTCTTAAGTGCAAAAGCTAGGGGCTAGTGGGCTGCCAGAACTTCTTAGAGAGATGTTTAATGGTTGATTAGAAAGCTATTGCTCATATCTACTTGATTTTCATCAGTTTTGCCATCCGTAAGTGCCAAATAGCACAAAAAATGGCACCTTTTGTGCAACTTCTTAAGTTGAAAAGCTTTGAAGTATAAAACAGTACCACTGTAATAATTATGGTCCAAAACCTTTAATTGGAGATTTACAAGGGACTCTCATCATATACTCCCCCTCCCAGCCCCCTTAGTGAGTCTCATTAGTCTGTTGGAAGAATTCACTATGAACTCTTTAAAATTTAGGAATGGTAACTATTATTTTGGTTTGTCTTAGAAGTAAAAGTTTATTGCAAAAAGAGCTTGTTCTTCTGCTTTTCGTAATAATCTTTCACGTTCGAGGGAAGCAGTCAACCATTTGGGCATTTTAATGCCCAACTTCATAGAAGACTGTATATTAGTTTTGTTCTTTCTGTTTTAGGGTCAGTTTTATGTTTCAGCCCTGTTCTTTGTTTATGTATTTTTTTTATCACTTCTTTACATTTATTTTATCTACAATCAATTAACGCACTTTTTCTTTTCTAGGTCGAAAAAAGGGCTGAGCAGTAAATATTAAAAAACTTCTGTGTAAGCCTGTATCTGTTGCCGTCTTTCTGTGTAATGGCATTTTGTTTTACATAGAAAGTCGTTGCAACAGACATGGCTTCTTGTAATTGTAAAGTTAAAATAAAAATCAAGGGTTCTCAACTTCAAGTTTGTTTTATTCTCAGTAAAATTGTTGTTTATGCCTTTTTTTTCTCATTTTAAAAGAAATAGAACCCTTTACTTTTTTTGAATAAATTTTCTTTTTTCTCTCCCCTCCCTAAATGAATTTACTGCTCACTTAAGCTCTTCTGCTCCTTGTATGGCCTCTGCTCCTGAGCCAAGGAACGGCTTCCTTAGTCAACAAGCAAGAAACAAAAATTAAATACAATTTATTTTCCATTTTTTAAATAAAAATTGTTGACTATAAATGACAATATTTTATTTCTGAAAACTGCCATTTTCTGGTGTAAATGCTCCTCCCAGTGAGGAGCATTTATTATCTGGCATGCAAAGAATATGTCCTAGACATCGCCATCTCAGTTCATGGTAGGCATCCCACTTAGAACAGACACAACATTGCACTTGAACAGTCAGGGTTTCAGCTTCGATGAGTATGCTGTGGATTTCCAGATTGGTAAAAGTCTGAATTGCCACGTTGGCTAGGGCTGCTCTGGTGCGTAATACTTTTTCAGAATTACCACTGGAAGTTACTGTGTCCCATAAGTACTTGAAGTCTGTTACTGATTCGATGTCTTTATCTCATAGTCGGATTCTCATCGGTAAATTGCTAATTGACATAATTTTTAGTCTTTGGAATGCTGGTGCGTAATCCGAATGCTTCAGCTTAATTCACGAGTTTGTTCAGAAAGTCCTGAAGCTTTTGCTTTTCCGCTTTTGTGGGCCCAACATCATCGGCAAAATCTACATCCTGGAGAAGCTTTCTTGCAATTCAGATTTCATGCCCATTTATCTGTAAAGATGTAGTCTAAATTTAGGACGAAAATAAAAGGTGAAAGGACAAAGCCTTGCTTGACGCCAGTCATCACTTCGAAGCGCATGTTGTCACTGAGGTTTTAACACGGCATTTTGTCTCTTCGCATGTGGTAACTATTAAACGGACTAGCTTCCCGGGATTGGTGACATTATCTCTTAGGAAAATATGCAAGTTTGATGGAATATAATTTTAAAGAATAAGAATACGTTTGGCAAAGCTTCTGTAAGGAGAGTAATTAAAAAAAACATTTAGCTTTTGATAAATTTTACAGAAATAATTGATTTTATGCTATAACGTTGCCCCAGATAAAAGGATTGATTGTTATATGATGTGTTTAATGTCTGCCTTTGGTTCTGTAAATTAACCATAAAATTCCCTAATTGTAAAAAAAAATAAAATCATAATGCTGCATTCTCATCAACTGCAAAATTCGCCATCTTAATGCAGTTTAGCCTGTGAAGGTTTTCAGTGTCTTTATGAAATCATGCTGCATGGACCATGAATTTTCGCACATATTCAAATTGAATCTGTAAAAGCCAATTTTTTTTCTTTCTAAAATTGTGTGACACTGAAACTTAGAATTAAAGTCAGAGAATTCGCATGATACGCATCCGAATTCAGTCAGACTTGGTGAATATCAAGTCATTAGCATAGTCAGCAATAGCTCTTTAAAGTTTTAAAAGGACTTCTTCAAAATCATGGGAATATCACATGGAAGAAATCAAATTCTCTAAGCAAAAATTTATTTAAATATTACTGTAGTCATGAATAATCGTTTGTTCTTTTATAAATTGGTAATTTTTAAAGGAATTAAATAGACTATCCATGAGTATGGTCATATTCTTTTTCCCTTGCGAGACATGAGTTATTCGTTTTGAAAATTTCATGGGTCCAAGGCAAGTATTTATTTTTCCCTAAGGAATGATCGACTGTCTCTTGACTATCCCTAAGGAATGATCGACTGTCTCAGGTAAATATAAAATTTGCATGAATACTTGCATAGCAAGTATTCATTTTTTCCCCAAGGAATGATCGACTGTCTCTTGACTATCTCTAAGGAATGATCGACTGTCTCAGGTAAACCTAAAATTTGCCTATGTTTCTATAATTTGACTTAATAATAAAAGTTGTTCAACCACTGAGAATGTGGAACAGAAGGAGAGATCAAGCTGAATTCATGCAAAATGTCAATATCATTTTCTCCATTATTTTCCCCATCACACGAGTGATGTCATTTGTCCACCATGCTTTGGGAATATGTTTAGGGAAGGTTTTCCTGGGCCATGTGGTCATGGGGATAGCATGATTAGCTGTATTTATTAGTAAAGATGCCAAAGCTTCAGCTTGTGTGTCAACTGTTGCGTTTGGAATGCATGAATTTTGGGTGAAACTTGTCATTTCCTTATTTAGCTTATTTTGGAACATAGGCCAATTTGCTTTAGTGTTGATATATTTGGAGTCATGTGGTAGGGTTTCAGCAGGTTCGTTTAGGGAGCAAACTATGGCAAAGTGGTCATCTTATAGACTGTCAATTTTATTTATATAAATTTAGCTCAAAATATTTAATGACACAGTTTGTAAGTCAACTCTACAGAGTCTGCCATTGTTTTTGTTAAACGTTTCGTCAGAGTTGAACGAGCAGCACCAACGAATTCATCTTTATTTGAAGTCATTTGTTCAATGAACTTACATGCTTCATTTTCTGATTTAGTCCCCCAAAAAAGGCTTTGTGCATTCAATGCAACAAAAAAAATGATATTTTTCAACAGATTAGAATTATGTATACATCTTACGTACTCCATGTCACTTGTAGTTTAACAATTAGTATTACAAAGGCTTATTATATATTCCTTTTTATTATTTAGCGAAACACTGATACCACTCGTATCAAAATATTTCACAAAATAGAGGCATCTGTTGAACAAGAATTTTATAATATTTTTATATATTAAATTTGCTCAACCTCCTTTACTCTCTGATAATCTATCCTTTCTTATGGTAGTGTATCACCGAGACTTACGTTGTTGATTTTGTGTTAAATGAGTTTCCTGGAGGCACACACTATTGATAGAACTATTATTCATAAAAGATATTAATTCATTTAACTTATGTTCAGTAAATGATCTTACGTTCCACTGGAGTATTGATATGTGTTGTTGATTTATTTTTCATTTGACTGTGTATCAATGTTCAGCTTTGTTAATAGTAAAGCAAGATATTTTTTTACTTGAATGAGCATATGATTAGGGATGTAGATTTTTGCCAATTCAGCAATGATTTTTGTTTTCTGTTGTTGTTGTATTTTCATGGCCTGAACTGTATTGCAGTTTAGAATGAATAAGCATGTATTTGGGGCTTACATGTTTGGTTTTGCATCTAGTTTGTCAGATAAGGAACTAATTCCTGGTAGTATTTCTGTTTTGTTTTTCGTTGGGAGGGGGTGCCAGGCCGACCTCATCTCACTAAGCAAGAAGGCTTGTTGGTCTGGTCACTCTTTCTGATATAGATTCGAGTTAGGTAGATTACGGGATGGTGTTTTGCGAGGTGTACTTTTTACATTGGGAGTTGTTGGCTGGGAGTTTTCATTTGATTTCAAGATAGTTTTTATTTGGTGAGATTGTACAGTGTTTGCAACAATAGCCGGAAAAGGGTACGGTATAGCTTACTCTGTTTCTATTTGTAGTGCAAGTTATCTTGTCTTATATGCAGGGGGTTGCGATTTATTTTTTGAGTCGTAAGTGCCTGCAAGATTAACGCATGTAAACTAATTGTCGTTGTGAGTTGTCAACTTCTGTGAATGGAAGCCTTTACACTTAATTAAGTCTTAGAAAATTTCAATGCAGTTATGTGCTGTTTGTCCCAGTTTTATACAGTTCTGACAATGTGTAGGCTTTGGCTTGTATTCCTTGTGCGGTTCGATTTGCCAAAATTGTATTAACGCTTCAAGTACTACATGATCTTTTTTGATCTACGTTCAGATTGACCTTTGAAATAGAAATTGCGCATGACTACAGCGCCAATTACGTTCGCCGTTCGTAATTTCTCGAGTTTACCATTGTTCAACTTTCAAGCATACATTTATTGACCAACAAATCAGATTCAATTTTTACTACATACTTTTTAAAACTATGGCAGATTTAAATTTATTATATTTAGGTGTATAGCTTGTATTTTACTTGGAACACTGCAAATTAAAAATAACATAAAGACAGATCAGAGAAACACACTGTAATGTTGAGCATTAACTCAGTAAAATTATTTCTTGCAATTTTAAAATTTTGATTTTTAGATACAAGTGTGACACTAAAATCCAGAAAATCGCCTTGCCATTCATGCTATTTGTCTTTCCTTATTGACAGATGTGACTATGATGTGCTATAGAAAACACAGATGCTACCGAATAACTTTTAACAATAATGGTGTATAGTAGGGGATGGTGAGCCCTAAACATGTGGGAAACATTTGTAAGAAACGTTTGCTGCTTAGTTACATAAAGAATAATTGTGTATTTATTACATAGTACAGAATATTGGACTGCATCTCCACTTTACTTTGACCGCAACCCCTCCTACTGTGCAAATATGCAGTTTAAATTGTATATTTCCCATGCCTACTACTATTGCGTCTCCTTTGTTTCGACCTGTGTCCCCGTATAGTGAATCAATTTAGAGGACATAAAAATATGTTTTCTTAATGTTTCCTTCTCAAAAGCCCCTACTCTATACATTTCTTCCCTCTGATTTTCCCTTGGCCTAGTTTGGTTTCCTATGGTATCTAAGTGAGCTAGTCGAGCTGAGCCTATGAAGATTTTTCAAAGAACAATGTGTTAAAAATTAGTTTCTTCTGAAAGGAATTACAATGATTGGGATTGACTACGGGAGAAGTAACAATTTCCAAGACAAGTCACAAGTACTAAATTTGTTTTAGTTAACAAGGAAAATCCGTGATAAAACTGACACGTCAGGACATCGACAGTCATAACTGTTGGACATTGAAACTGTAACTGTTGATGAGCTGTTATGTTAATGTTATGACTGTTGAAGGTCTCCTGTGTAATAATTGTAGATGTCTATGAACTGACGGGGTGATATGATTACTGTCAGTGGTATAATGCATATAAATTATGACTGTCCATGTCCTCAGTTTTTGATTTTATAACTGTCGATGTTATGACGTTTTCATTTTCTATTTTACTAAGGATTTTTTAGATGTGACGAGTGTCGACGTTCTGACGGGTAGCGATTGTGGCTGTTGATGAACTGATGTATGGATGTTATGACTGTCTATATTAAGTAACGTAACGAGTGTGACGGTCTAGGTCCTGATTGGTCGAGGTTATGACTGTCAATGTCCTGGCGTGTCGATGTAAGTTATTATTTTTTTTCGATGTCCTTACGTGTACTTTCTTATTCATTTGTCATTCTCAAATTGCAAACGTTGTCTTTACGACGCCACTACGGGGTTTTTTTGTTACTTTCGTTGATATTACGGGTCGCGACATAATATGTATCTGAAATGTAGTGTTTTTTTTATGACTGTAGATATCCTGATGTGTCGATGTTCTGCCTGTATTTTTTCGTTGTTCTGATGGATTTTGTCTATGTTATACGTGTAAGTGTTATCACTGTCGATGTTTTGACAGGTAGCTCTTGGGACTGCCGTTGAACTGACGGGTTGATGTTATGACTGGCAATTCTCTGATGGGTAGCGAGTGTGACTGTCTTTGTCCTGACGTGTCAATACTCTGACCGTTGATGTTATGATGGATTTTATTAATGTTTTGACGGTAGTGGTCCTGACGTGTAGATGCTCTGGTGCCTTCCCGAAAAAAAAAGACTAGTTAGTTTGTTAAAAAAGTAGCCACCCATCAAAAATTACCGATACAAATTTTAACACATATGAGTTTATGAATAGGTAATAGGTTAGAACTTCGGTACTGTTGTGTAATCTAAAACACAAACGATATATTGTATACGAGAGATGCATAAGAAACTAGTGAAACGGCTTTTTTTGAATAGAGACTTGAATTGCAAACCAAGGTTTGTCAGTGTGTTTACAATATTTAATCTTTTTTTGTGGTTTAGGGGAAAAAATACCTAGGTTAGGTTAGGTAACGTTAGGTTACGTATTAAATATATGCTTTGCTTTGCCCCCCACCCCTCCCTCCTAATTTGCAAATATATAGCCAAAATTTTTTTCGGTAAAATACCTGGATATGGCCTTTCTACGAAGTCAATTGTGGTTAATTATAATGAAATAAAAAAAAAGAGGTTTACTATAAATTATTTTATAAAAATTTTTTGTATTTATTTTATAATAGGAATGTGGTTGGGATGGGGGCCCAAAAGTTAAAACATTAAAAAAGTAACCTAACCTAACCTAGTTACCTTTTTCACCATCTAAACTACAAATACCGGCACTCTCGGCGGGGTATTGAATCATCTTGTAGAAACGGGTTTTTTAAAAGCGTCTCTGCCGTTTGACTGTAGCATCTCTTGTTGGACTTCTTGAGAGAGGCCAATATAAGTGACTATACATTTGTTTATAAAATATTATATCTTCGTCTTTTTATTTTTTTTAATTTTTATTTGGTTTAATTAGAATTAAAAAAACTTTAATTCTTTAGTAGATTCCATATTATAAAAAAGTACCAGTAATTTTTATAAACAGAATTATATTAGACCAATGTAACATTTTTATAACTTAAATGTTTTTTTTTTAGCCATTGGGTAAACTTGTTTCTACTTAGCCATCAGACATTGGTCAGTTACCATCCATACCCCTTTTCTTTTTCTATGTCCCGGGATTGATGTTGTTCTTAGTCACAAGAACTTGTGTTTTATTTGGATTAATATTATAAGTGAATCCTGAAAGGCTGAAATTGAACTCGTTTCAATGGAAATACAGGGCTTGAAAGTTCAAGCAAACAGATTAACACTTGCTGGTAGGGTAAAATTCAAGATAAGGGGCATCAACATAAGGGACTTTTCGCTACTTGGAAAGTAGTATAGCTATGTAAAGATACAAAAAACAAATAGATGTAAGCGACTCGTTATTTATGCTATTTTGTACAATAATCAATTATAAGGATCACAGTGACGAATTTAACAGAAAAAATTGGCCTCGAAATTATGGCTGAATACAGCCTCATCCTTTTTTATATTTCTATAGCTGAATGAATAAAAATGATTTTTTTCTCTTGCGTTAAATCACTTAAAGTTGGGAAACCTTGAAAATGTTTTTTCTTATGTATTTGTTTCAGTTTTTTCTCTCCTGTTTTTTTCCTGACTATAGAGATCTGCAAGGGAAACAATGTTGAAGTGTTTTTTTTGTGAATCTATTGATTGAATGATTTGGCATGGATCAAAATCCTAAATAATACCCCAAGAAGGTGTTTCAAGCTCTTACCTATACTCTTTATCTGCTTTTAAGGCTTAGAAAATTGATAGTAGTTTCTAAGACTAAGGCCAGTTGCTCACAAGTTTTTGTGATTAATTCCATTCGTCAATTCTAAAACAAGTGTGAATTCATAGTTGTGGAAGTCCGGGTTAACAGCAAGCGAGTTTTTGCAAACTTAGCCTCTTTTTTTTTAATTATTTAATGAAAAAAAGTTTTTTTTTCTATTGAAAGTAACTATGAATACTAAAACTTAAAACTAACATATACTGTTCCGTATATGTTGAAGGCTACCCTTCCTCAGTCCTTGTTCTTTACGCTAAGGTCTTATAGTTTTTCAAAAACACTTCTCTTTCTCATTCAACGGCCCTGGTGTTTGAGCAGCCTTTCTTAAAATATTGTTACGAAACTTCCAACTTTGGAGAGCTTTGAGAATGCGGCAATTTAAATTTGAACTTTCGTATGGGGACTAGTTTACGATTTGATGAATACTGTCCTTTGGAGACATCCAAAAGAACCATTATTAATTTTTTTTTAAATTTAAGCTACATATTTGCAAAGTTTTTAAAACCGTAAAAATCAGGATCTAGCAAAGCTATGAGGCTCAAAATGCTTTCTTTGGCCCTCATTTGTGCTGTAAATTTACTTCTGAAAGTTTTTACTCTTAAAAAGCATTGTTTGTTAAGGTTGATAAAAAATCAGTGCCCCTTGAAGGAGAAATGGGGCGTGATATTCAGCCTTCTTAAACACCCCCTCCCAGAACACATTTTGCATTCTGGATCCATTCCTGAAAGTGTCCTTCACCTAGTTCAACTGCTTTCCTATATTTTTTTTAAGTGAGCGCACATCGGAAAGTTCACTGCATGATTTCAGTTTTTTAAAGCGTGGGAAAAATTAAACTTTGAGGGCTCATTTGGACCCAAGTCCATTTCTTTCTTTATTTTTTTAGTCACTGGTAAAGATAATTGCCGAGACGCTGATAAAATATGAATAAATCCCAACTAGATATGTAAGTATATTGCAGGCCATGGAGCCTTTGTGGTGACCAGTGCCTTGCAGTTGTTGCATGATTTTTGTTTTTGAATGGAGATTATATCTTCTGTTGTCCACTGTTGGTAATGGCAAGAAGAAAATGCAGACTACATAGCGAGTTTATAGCATCACGTTTTTTTTTGTTTTTCACATGTAACATGAAACAGCTGAGATTTCTCATCGTTAGAATTCTTCTAAGCGAATTCTAATCAAAACATATTTTTATTTCTTTTGGAATATTGGTCTTGCTTATAAAGAAACACGCTGACTTCTAGCCAAGAAACAACATAGCTAGTTTGTGGCTGTAATTTATATTTTCAGAAATCCACATTTATCCCAAGACTGAAAACCGATTCTAATATACTTCAATCTTTGTTCACCTAAATCCCCCTTTAACTCAGTTGTCGTTTATGACACCCCTCATTCAACTCATCCGATTAACCCCAACCGCCAGGAACCTAAACCTTGATTCAACTCAACCCTGTGCGATTCAACCCTCACTTACTCCACCTCATGCGACTGGTCCTTTAACTCAAACTTATTTACCTTAACCCCGTTCACTTCATTTTCCATTCAATTCAACCTCCGTTAAATTCAACCCCATTTCAAGTCACCCCATACCGCCAGTTACAAGTGTGTGTAGGGGGGGGGGCTGCAGGGGGATGGAGTAACCCGGTGGGGGAGGTTCACGGGTTTTAATTGCCCGTTGAGTGCGATCCAGAGTGCTCTGGTTGCGGGGGTTTAAACTGCATGGTGGCTGAGTTATACGGGGATTGAGTTAATTGTCTGTTTAGTTAAAAGAGTTGACTTAAAGGGTTGGTTTGAACAGGGTTG
>NC_142806.1:50016865-50117371 GCF_049724085.1 Artemia sp. Qi Xiang Cuo
GATTCACCCGCCTGTGTGCAAAAGGAGAGTGGACATTATACTACGTGTTTACGTTTAAAAGGGATGAAGTTTTGAAAGGTGTCTATGAAAATGTTGGTAAGGCGGGCAGTTTAAATTCTCCCAAAACGCTTTCTAAAGCAGTCTCCGGAACCACCACATTGAAAAATGCAAAATAGTATCTAGAGAATGAACCGAGTTACACACTACATCAGAATCACAGGCTTCGCAGTAACCAATGTCGACAAACTAAAGCCTTTTTCCCTCTGCATATAATGCAAATGGATCTTTTAACTTTAGACGCACTTCAACAACGTCACAATGCACCCTACAAATATATTCTAGTGGCAATCAGTGTCTTTAGTCGCTATGCCTATGTTCTTCCACTGCGGTCAAAGAGAGGTGTTGAAGTTGCTCGGGCCATTGAAAGTATTCTAGAGCAGGATTCATATAGAAAAATGCAATCGGATTGTGGTAGTGAATTTGCTATTCCACGTGTGAATGAGCTCCTATTGGAATAAAATCGAGTGCTTTTTTCGAGTCAATTCCTGGTAGAAGCTAAGGTATCCGAACGATTAATGCGTACGATCCGCCTCATAAATTAAAGATATTATGCACAAGATAATAAACCTGCTGTCATTCGCAACTCTGGTAAAATCATTCGTACATACAATCAACGATCACATCGATCTTTGTCCAACTCACAGCCCTCGGGATGTTCACTACAGTGAGAATACATTTGATACTTTTCTAAAGCAATATTCCAAGTCTGAAAAAGAGAAAAAGAAGAAGAAGAAATTCAATATTGGTGATACTGTTCGAATTAATGGAACCAACAATGTTTTTGAAAAGGGGACTTATTTATGGAGCACTAAACTTTTCAAAGTGTCCAAAATCCTGGACGCCATACCCATAAATTATCGACTCCGAGACACCAAATATGATGAGATTATCGGCGGTTTTTATGAATATGAACTGCAAAAAGTTAGAAACACTAGTGAAAATTATCAAATTGAAAAGATATTAAAGAGTGGTACACGCCATGGTAAGAAACAGGTGCTTGTTCGCTGGCTAGGATACAACTCTGGTTTTGATTCTTGGGTCAGTGCTGAAGACAATGACAATGCCCAATGATTTATATGTGACTTTCATGTCCAATGTTTCTGATCCTCTCTACAATGATTTGAATAAAACAAGTTATTTTTGGACGAAACTCTCCCCCATCATGAATTTTGACGAACAGTATGAAGTGGCTTTTGTCAAATGTATTCTAAAAAATACCTATGACATCCCGATAAAGGATCGTAAATATGAAATAAAAATTAGACCATTTGATTGGCCACCACCACAATTTGATCAAGAACAAATTCAAAAAATCAATGGGATGGATTATCCATATATTGAATTACCCTACGAGGAACTCACCTGTATGAATGATTTATGTCGTACTATTAATAAAAGAATTTCCGCTCGTAAAAAGGAGGCTTTTCATTTCAACTATTCAAAGGAGGAGGGCAAGATCTACATTAGTTCACCTATTGCCAGTGAAAAGGTTATTCTCAATGATAATCTAAAGGATGTTCTTGGCTTTAAGCTCAATATAATCAATGGTAAAAGTGCGGGAAACACTAATTTCATTTTTTCTGACTACCCACCTGCCTTCTCCGCGGACACTTGTATATTTTTCTATGAATCCTTTGTGGAAACGACGAGAGTCGGTAATTCAAATTCCCCCCTCCTAAAAGTTCTTGAACGAAAAACAAATCAAGAGCATATTCATCACTACAATATAAAGCATCTTCAGTATGTTCCCGTAAACACTTCGTATTTGGAACTCTGTCAGTTAACACTAAGAACTGTATTGGGTGATCCAATAGCAATTTCAAAAGGTTTGGCTGTGATTACATGCCATTTTCGACCCATCGTTCAACTACAAGATGTCTAATAAAAAAGTGGTATTCACTTGTCCTGATATTGACTGCTATGTTAATACTCTTGACCCAAGACAACAGGGCAGTGGAATGGACTGCTACAAGGGTGGCTCGTCAATGTCTGGCTACGGTCTTGTTGGCTGGTTTGCTAAGCTGTTTCGCTCTTCGCTACCACTGGCTAGAAAATATCTTTTACCGGCTGCGACAGATTTTGCATCCTCTACACTATACGATTGGGGCTCTGGCAAGGATTTGAAAAAAAGTACTACGGAAAATCTTAGGTCCAGTGCGCGAACCCTTGGCGAGAGATTAAAACAGAATGGTAAAGGTTTAAAAAGGTCAAGATACGATGCATCCCTCATCAGTCTCCACTCAAGACGGAAACAAATGACATCCGTCTTGTCAAAGAAAAGAAGGAAAAAGCCGACGCGTAGTGTAACCAGAAGTCCCAGGAAGAAAAGTGCTAGATCAAAACTAGAGTTCTTCTCCTAAGATGTCATATCTACCGCATCAGGATTCTCAACCTTTAATCACCGCCTCATTGAATCTATTCAATGCCGAAAATGTTGATGTGAGTGTCAAGCATGAATACTATGAACAATTTTATCCACAGGAACCCCTCTCCGACAATATCCACTTTCAAATTTATTCCAATGAAGACTACTTTATGGACATGTCTTCAACATTTATAGATTTGCAAATGAAAGTCCGGAAATCTGATAATTCAATGCCGATTCGGGGCGATGGAATATCCTATGAAAATTGTATACTACATAATTTATTTCGTCAAATTAGTGTCTATATCAATGGCACGCTGGTGAGCACAAGCAACAATCTCTCAAATTATACAAGCTATATGCAATTCATGCTGATGACGCCCAAGTCATACAAGGACTTGAGAGGCGCCTCCAATGGATATGAATATATTACTAATACTTATAGTACAGATGCACTTAAAAATGCTACAACTAGTGAAGTACATCTAGTTGGAAAAATATATCATGAAATATTTAATATACCCCAATGGCTGCCGCCCAATGTTAAAGTGGATATAAAATTGACACTTGCACCCTCCAATTTCATTTTGAGAAAAGAACTTGCTGGTAATCCTGATGTGAGTTTCTCCCTCACCTCAGCAATACTTCATTTACGCAAACAACAGGTTATGAGTTCTGTTGCTTTGGCCGTGGAAAAACTGAGAGCCAATGGCAACAATATTAAAACTACTTGTTCCTCATACAATCACCAATCAGCGTCATATTGCAATGGGCTCACGCACCTTCACCGATTCATCCTTTATCAATGGTGAAATCCCTCGAAATTGGCTTTGGCCTTTGTAAAGAGCACCAGTGCAACTGGGTCATGGACAGAATGTCCACATAAATTCAAGATGTCTAGACTTGCATCTCTTGTCTACAAAGTAAACGGCATCACACTCTAAAATATATCTTTTGATAGATATTATAGTACCCTTCATGATTTGACAAAGCAAACCCTAGATCATGTTTCTCAACTATTTGAAAATGGTATAACCGAAGATATGTTTGCTAAAACACATGGTATCAGTGTATTGGATTTGTCAGGTACACAGGATATGAGTATAGTACGTACGGGGAGTGTGCGTTTAGAGTGTACATTTACCGACCCATTGGCTGAGAGTGTTGCCCTAATCTCACTAAATCAATATGAAACCTATTGGGAAATTACTCCCAAAGGCAGTGTTCTACTAGACTTGGCACCATGAACACCAGTCAAATAATTAATGTATTTAATATGGATCCCTACATGTCCCAGTACAGATCCTATTGTCTGTCCTCAGACTTTCTTGGAAAAATTTAAAGTGCCAACAATAGCTTAATTATTGTTAATAGCAGTCTGTCGACTGTGCTGACGGGTCATTGGCTGTGCATCTTTCAAACAATGAAAGCGATTTAATTTTTTTATCCTCTTGGTCTACCCTATACATTCTACACACTTCACATCAGCAACTATATCGAGATCACTAGGAAAACTATTATTCAAAATCGGAAGAGGCTTCAGGATCTAACAATTTAAAGCTACGATTTCTACTCACTAATATATTGTGTGCTCCGATGTCGCGGCACTACTTATAAATAGTTTCTCCTCAGTTAGGGTGAGATTCAACTTCTGTATGGCTTTCTATTGAACAATATCGTCTCAGACCTCTACAGTATGGATTTCAGTGCCCTAAGAGTAAAGTGCTTAAAAAATGTTTGTGAATTTGTTTATTAATAAAATGTATATATATACAACAATGTCTTTAAATCTTCACTTTAGATTTCTTCATCTTCGATGTATAGGCAACTATCGCGAACCACTAATGCTGGTAAAGCTTTTTTATTAACTGTATATTGATCTTGGTTGACGGTAATGTCGGGGTCGCATTTTCTGCAATACAATGTAGCTTCACTCTTATCATATCTCCTTGTGTAGTCAATGCTATTATTTGCATTCATATTATGAAATTCATGAGTTTCAATCGGTCTATTTGAAGCAATATCACATACAGTGTTTTCAAGTGGTGAATAACATTCGGTAACTGCCAAATAAAAATCACTAGGTTTATAGTCATAGCAGGTGGTGTCATCAAAACGATGACGTAGAAACCAAATTGTCTTGTTACCCCAACAGTTGAATCGTAGACCAGATTCCTCTTCCAAGAATAATTTAACTCCACGACGATACCAAGCTCGTAGAAATAAACTGAAAACAAGTTTGGGATTCATTCCAATCATAGCGGGGTAAGTATTCTCCAACTGATCACAATTATCATTGTGACAATTGGAGCACAGGTGCCCTCTAGAATGAGATTCACACACCTCCTCAAGACTTGAATTACATCCTTTAATTTGTACTGCATAGCCTCTATATAATTTACAAGGATTACATAATTTACACTTTTCACTATAGTCATCAATGATTTTACAATTATCACTTTGATTCCACCTGCCAAGAGTGTGAACGCACAATGTATATATAGAGAACATTTTTCGGTTACTGATGTTAATTCACTGACCACTAAAATGAAACTGATCCTTTCCTTTCGATAAATTCAATGAGAAGGAAATGTGGGAGGGAGGAGTAGCTCTGTGCCGTTAGAACTCTCGAATGTTGGGGGGAGCCATCTACATTGAATCCATTGGCGATGTTTTCAAAAGTATATCCACAATATGATTCTGTCTTGTTCCAATTAATATATCAATAAATTGACTATAAGCATTTAAGTCACATTTTAAAAGTTTCATACAATAGTCCAATAGGGGAGAATCACTCCTCATTATATTGTCAAGTGTTCCGTGACAAGAGAATATCCTGCGTTGAAGAGATAACTCAAGAAAATCATCATCCAAAATCCAATGTGTTTCCATAAACACTAGATTTGATCTAATTCTCTCTTTCTCAAATTTATTCATTTTTCAATCCTTTCACTCCGACTGCTGACTCTTGACTGACCCTGATTCGTTAGCCCTAACCAGAAAAGAAAGGGAACATTTTCGATTTCGAAACAATTTTATTGAATAATTAGAACAACAACCTCAATAATACAGAGCATGTACAATTAACGATACTGTTTATTGTCTTCAATATGTTTCACAAATGCACTTAAAGCACATTGAAGTCTATTCACATGTGCTATATCAAATTTAGCGGCGAAACATAATTGGTCCTCAATTTTAAATTTGTTCAATGATATTACATATATTGAATATACTACATCCCATTCCAGACAAAGCCGCGATGCTTTCTTGATTTCCATCGCAATGTTTGGTACTCTTGTACTATTATCATCAACTCCACTATCACCTTCTAATAGGGTAAACATTCCACTCATTGCCATCACACAAATATATATCCAAATGAGTAAAGTCAAAACTGTTCTTCTTCTCTACTCCTTTGAATTCTATTCACAGACTAATAAAACTATAGCAAAAAACCTATTCCTTATATTCACTCCGCCGCTAATATGTAAGCACGTCTCTGATTGGCTGAGAAGGAGGATGTATCCGACTCGCTGATTGGCTGAGAAGGAAACACGTGATCTAACTGTTTCCGGGAATGTCATAACATTTGGCAAATTCCTGTTTTTTCATTCTCACTGAGAAAAACATAAAGCAGACACGAATTTCTGTTGACATCCATAAATGTGACAAAGTTCCTTTTTTTCAAATTCTCACTGAGAAAACCATAAAACAGACATGAATTGCTGTTGACATCAATATATATGACAAAGCTCCTGTTTTTCAAATTCTTACTGACAAAAACCATTAAACATCCATGAAAAACATCAAACAAATCGACCAACACACATAACCATCCATGAAAACATACAAAAATGTGACAAAAGTCATGTTTTTCAAATTCTCACTGACAAAAACCATAAACCACGTGGTTCTCGTGCCAATATATGGTGTTAAAAAAAGTTGTAGGTGGCAGCAGGGGTGGGCAATGGGGCCTCCTGACCCCTCTCTACTATAACCGTATAGTGTATAGTTATATACTTGTGATTTTTCTATAAAGCTTCCGAGCAACCTACTCCCAGAAATATTGTTATCAATTAATCTTATCAAATAGCAAACTTGAAAAGCAAAACCAACGAATTTCGTAAGCCAGAAGAGAGTAGAGCATATTTATTTTGGTAACAAGCGTTAATCTTTTTCAAAAATAAATAAATGCATAAGCGTATATAGTGTACAGTTACAAACTAATGTTTTTTTTTCTATAAATTTTCTGAGCACCCTACTCCCAGAAATATTTTTATCAAATAGCAAAACTTAATCAAATACCAAACTTAAAAAGCAAACCCGACGAATTTTGTAAGCCAGAAGAAAGCTGGGCATATTTATTTTTCCAACAATAACATTATTGTTGTAATACAATAATATTACTAAAAATAAATAAATGCATAAGCGTATAGTGTATAAATATATACTTGTAATTTTTTTATAAAGCTTCCGAGCACCCTACTCCCAGAAATATTGTTATCAGTTAATCTTATCAAATAGCAAACTTAAAAACCAAAACCAACGAATTCCGCAAGCCAGAAGAGAGTAGAGCATATTTATTTTGGTAACAAACGTTAATATTCTTCAAAAAGAAATAAATGCATACGCGTATATAGTGTACAGTTACACACTAGTGATTTTTTTTCTATAAATCTTCCGAGCGCCCTACTCCCAGAAATATTTTTATCAAATAGTAAAACTTAATCAAATACCAAACTTAAAAAGCAAAACCGACGAATTTCGTAAGCCAGAAGAAAGCTGGGCATATTTATTTTTCCAAGTTTATATACAGCTGACTTCATGTATCCTCATTATATTTTACAATAGCGATGGGCTTAAACTCAAGTTTAAGCCCAAGTTTTATTTTTTTCTCTCCAAATTTTGCATAGAAACTATCCTTTGTTTACTATTATACTTGAAAGAAACGCCTCTTTTTTTCGCCACTTTAGTAGCGTTCTCCATTGCAAAATGTTAGTGTTCGAAGTTCGTTATTGTAAAATATAATGAAGAAATATGAAGTCAGCTGTATATCTATCCATTAGGGAACGAGCGGGTGAAGTGATGTGAAGCAATACACATTCAGGAATGAGACAGTTATGTATTCATAATTATTCAAAAAGCAGTGTTCAGAATACAGTGGTCAAGAACGGTCCTGAAACTGGGCAAGATATGTTAGATGTTTTCCACAAGAATCTCTCAGAAAACTGGGAGAATGGAAAGCAGCGAATTCGTTAAATGTCATTTAAAACTTTTAAAAAGCATTTAACATTTAAAAAGCAGTCATTTAAAACTTGATACTTATTAAATATACAAAATGTGATACAACATAGAGGGTCAAAAGGCTTTCCCTAAAAATGTGGATGACACGTACACTGGAAAGCAAGAGAATGTGAAAAGAAAACAAAAAAATGAGATGACCGGAGTTAATTTTCGTAAATTAAAAATGTGATACAACAGGGAGGGTCAAAAGGCTTTCCCTAAAAATGTGGATGACACGTACACTGGAAAGCAAGAGAATGTGAAAAGAAAACAAAAAAAGGAGATGACGGGAGTTAATTTTCGTAAATTAAAAATGTGATACAACATGGAGGGTCAAAAGGCTTTCCCTAAAAATGTGGATGACACGTACACTGGAAAGCAAGAGAATGTGAAAAGAAAACAAAAAAAGGAGATGACCGGAGTTAATTTTCGTAAATTAAAAATGTAATCACATATTAAAAATGCCAAAAATTATATATACCAAGCTCTCCACATGACACTTCGTTTGATCTTTTATCTTAAGAAGTTTAAGTAAACAGAAGCTGAAAAGGTGAGAGAACAGAAACAGAAAAAGTAAGAGAACGGAAAAAAAGTCAGAGAAAGTCAGAGAATGGAAAGCAGTTGAATATCAAGCAGTCATTTAGTCGAACGTTACTAAACATAGATAAGATGATACATCATAGGGAGGGTCAAAAGGCCCTCCCTAAAAGTGAGGATCATAGGTACGCTGAAAAGTGAGAGAACGCAAAAAGAAAACAAAAAAGGAAAAAGAAGAGAACCAAGGTTAATTTTGGTAAATTAAAAAATCATCCACATAGTAAAGATGTCAAAACTTATATATACCTAGCTCTCCACATGACACTTCGTTTGATCTTTTATCTTAAGAAGTTTAAGTAAACAGAAGCTGAAAAGGTGAGAGAACAGAAATAGAAAAAGTAAGAGAACGGAAAAAAACTCAGAGAAAGTCAGAGAATGCAAAGCAGTTAAATATCAAGCAGTCATTTAGTCGAACGTTACTAAATATAGATAAGATGATACATCATAGGGAGGGTCAAAAGGCCCTCCCTAAAAGTGAGGATCATAGGTACGCTGAAAAGTGAGAGAACGCAAAAAGGAAACACAAAACGAAAAAGGAAAGAACCAAAGTTAATTTTGGTAAATTAAAAAATTATCCATATGGTAAAGATGTCAAAATTTATATATACCAAGCTCTCCACATGATACTTCGCACTATCTTTTATCATAAGAAGCTAAAAAAAGTGTGAACATAAACAGAAAAGTAAGAGAACGGAAAGAAACTCAGAGAAAGTCAGAGAATGGAAAGCAGTTAAATATCAAGCAGTCATTTAGTCGACCGTTACTAAATATACAATATGTGATACATCATAGGGAGGGTCGAAAGGCCCTCCCTAAAAGTGAGAATCATAGGTACGCTGAAAAGTGAGAGAACGCAAAAAGAAAACAAAAAAGGAAAAAGAAGAGAACCAAGGTTAATTTTGGTAAATCAAAAAATCATCCACATAGTAAAGATGTCAAAATTTATATATACCAAGCTCTCCACATGATACTTCGCACTATCTTTTATCATAAGAAGCTAAAAAAGTGTGAACATAAACAGAAAAGTAAGAGAACGGAAAAGAAACTCAGAGAAAAGTGAGAGAATGGAAAGCAGTCATTTAGTACTTGATACTTTCTAAAAGTGCACATTGTGGTACATTATAGGAGAACTATATTATACGTTAATTAACCTTAAATTTAATTGATAAAAATTAAACGCTATCAATTATCGACCTTTTTTTCAGGCCGAACTTGTCCGTTTTTTTATAGCTTTTGTAATGTACCAAACCCTTCATAAAGAAACCTCTGAACATCTAGTTCTACACACTTCCCGTGTTATGATTATCAAAAAGCTGATTATCAGAGTGAAAATTCACAGAAAACAGGAACAGAAGAACAGCACATATTCATCCTGCCTCTCACTCTGTTACGATCTTTACTCTCTGTTCCCTGATATAAAGTTCTTATCCCCTTTACTACCATTAAGAGGGTACCAACAATAAAATAACCTGGCAAGAGGAGGGAAAACAGCCCGAGAAAATAAACACCCTAACAAATGAGACCCAGAAAAACAATCCGTTGCTCAAAATTTAGGGCAATAGCTATGCTATTATTTCATCAAGTGGCACCACTCCGCAAGTTCACCCTATAACACCCACATACAATCACGATTCTAGTTAGCCATAACAATTTGTCATCTACCCAATCTTACTTATTGATTAAACTACAAATTATTTAATTCAATCTTAATCTGGATCTTTGTTTTACAAAAAAAGTCTACAAAAGAAAAACAAACAGGTACACTATTTCCGATGCTAAAACAGAAGATAAAATTAATCAAGTTTACAGTGCAGATAAAGTTTAATAAGGATGGTCTAGTATGCTGAAAGCTACCTTCATAGCGAAATATTTTCGGTAATAGTATAACAGAGTGGCTCTCGTGAAGAAAAAAAACAAACAACTTTTTTTTCGTGAAAAAAAAAATCTTTTTTTTAACAAAAAAAAGAATAGTACCATTCGATTCCCCAATTGACGCTCTTTTGAAATAAAACATAAAACTATCTTTTCCCTAATTGACGCTCTTTTCAAATAAAGCAATCTTTTCAAATTCACTTCTCTGAAAATTACCCCTCCCCCTGATAGTCCTAGATCCCATGAACACTATATTTCTGCGTCATTTTTCATTATTTGATCCGTCGTATGTCTTTGTTAACAGGCATTCTCATTCTTAACTCACCAAGACCTATTGCAAAAGAATTGAGACCAGTTTGATACTATTTAAGAATGGAAAGTTAAAAGCGGGGATAAGAATGGGAGGAAAAATGGAAAGCTGAACTAATAGAAAGACGCTGCATATTATAATCGAGAATTTCATCAGTAGTGTTTTCCTTTAATTTTGTAATTACCATACGGCTATACCGGGGACCATCAGGGTGTGGGGGTGTATTGTAAGAGCATCGAACATTTGGGAAGAGCTTGAACTGGGGCATCAAATAGTACTACTCTAGTCTTTTTATTATAGTGTTTCTTTTAAAAGAGCCGCTCTCCTGTACTGTTACCATTTTTCCTATTATTATAATAGGTTTAAAGAACTGGTCAGACATAATGTTTCTTATGAGATAAAAACGTTTGTACTTGATCGTTTGAGGCAAATGAGGCAATTGAAGGCGTTTGAAGATTTTGAAGTCCAGGCAAGTTAGATTTCAAGACTGTATAGAAATTGTCCTAAATCTTAAATCAAAAATCTAAGTCAAGAAATTATTCTAATTTTTTGTTTAATATTTAAATTGCCTTTGATTCCATAAATTAATTATTTAACTTCTGATGAAGGTGAGGAAACCAGAAAGTAATAGGAATGAAATTTCGACAATACAGAGCTTTAACTAAAACCAAAATTTGGATGATGCCAGACCCAATTATAACAACATTTCGTCAAATTCAAGAGCTAGCTAGGGTTAGCTCAAATACTTAATTTATTTGAACTTTTGGAGTTTAGTTAAGGCTAGCCAATCAGAGACCTTAATTGTCAATCCATAGCTGAATAAAAACAATCCTGTATAGAAATTTGACGATATCGGAGAAATTTTGTATCTCAACAAGCCAGAACCACCCAGTCAGATCAATCTTATTACAAATGGGTTTAATCAACTGCAAAGCAAGCTAGAACGATCACCAACGGCCAATTAATTCGAGCTTTTATGGAATTTAGCTATATTTTTATTATCAATCCGTAGGCGTATAGAGAAAGATTGTATAGAAATTAAACGATATAGTAGAAAATTTCTGCCTCAACTAGTCACTTAGATATATCTTACTATGAGTGTGTCAATACGCTGCTAAATCAGTCCGCTGAATCTTCGACATCCTTATTGAGGAGCTTTATACCCATCTAACTTTATTCGAGGTCCCTAAAACGCTGTTAAACCAAAACAAATTTTTGCTCAAGTCTATAAAATGAAACTTCGAAATAATAGCCAAAAACTTTTTCTTTGTACAGATCTGTACATCCTTCATCACCAATAATTAACCCCTTGTCTGTTTATCCTTTAAGTTGATCCACCTGTGCAATTAGCAAAATTCGAACTACATTTTATGGTACACTTAGGGGTGGATACAAGCTGAACCCCCCTAACCCTCCCATTCTTCGCTGAAACTCCCTTAAATTTCATTAGAATTCGTGAGCTATAATCTGCTGCAAAGCTTCCCATAGCAAAAGACGTACCCAAATTATCACAGCAACGATTACAGCCAAGACGTCCATAGCATTTATTACAAAAAAGTTTATAATTTTGCAAGATAGGCTACTGAAAATTAACTTTAAGAAGACTAAGTCGCTTAAATTAGGAATAAATGAAGGTAAAGAGGGGATGCTGGGTAACGAGAACATCGATCAAGCGGACAGATTCAATCACATAAGCAGTATTATTAGTATAGGCGGTGGATGCAGTGAAAGTTTAAAAGGATAGGAAGAAAAGTTTGCGAACCAAGATTAGAATATTAGTAACTGCAGTGATGACAGTGGTCAAGTTCGGTTATGAAGTGCGGGTACTTTGGAAGACTGAGAGGAATTTGCAAGATGTTTTTCAGAGGCAATGTCTTCGGACTGACTTGGGTACCCGTTCGACTGACCATATTTCAAACACTAAACTTTGCGAAAAATGTGGTTCTATCCCACTTCATAGGACTATAATAAGAGGAAGGTTGAGATGGCTAGGACAAATTTGGCGGATGAAAGATGACAATTGCCAAGGACTACCCATCTAGGGCCAAACGAAAAGCGAGTCATTGAAACTTCTCGGGAGGGTGTAAAGGGAGAAGGTGTGAATAGATTGGGATATAGGAGGAGTGCGCCCAGTTGTGCTGACCTCAGGCGGCTTGGTGCTGCAGTATTAGTGATAGTAAGATAGGCAACCGTTTTTCACAATGAGATCTATACAAATGAAAATTGAATTTCGATTAACTCGTTTCCGGGACGATTCACGAAAATCACTTCTTTTTTTGTAAACACCGGGAATTCTTCATTTTTATAAAGGGGTATAGAGAGGCATAAATAATAAGAAAAACTGCCATATCACACTGCAGGAGTTCGCCTGCCCTTTTTTGCCCATTAATGTGTAAGATTAAATCCAATTAATTGATTGATATGATTAATTACGACCAAATATGTGTGCCGACTAAATACATTGCAAGGCTGTCTCAGCCCTCTTTCCAAGAGAAGAATAGCGCAGAATATGGATCTGTCATAACAATTCCAAAATTATGAATTGAAAAATATTGTCATGTTTTTCTTTCTACACTTAAGATTAAAAAAAACCTACTTTTTCATTCATGTTGAGATGTCCTTTCAGAATGGGAAAGTCAAACCGATCACCATTGTGGGCAATTAAGCATAACGGTCTTTCAAACTGATTAAGAAACTGATAGATGGCGTTAAATGTTGCTCCATCAAATGGGCTAAGGTGCTCAAGCTCAAAATTTGATAGACCTGTAAAAAAAAAAGAAATATTGGGCGCTGTAATTCAAAAGAGGTGAAGAGGTGCAAGGCGTGATTTCAAAGAAGACACTGGAATTGAAATCAAACAGTTCTTGGTAACGAACTGTGTAGTAAGAGTGACTCGTCTCAATAGTAACCGATACTCTAAAAAATGGAATTTTAATATCAATATACATCAAAAGAATCGGATTTTTATGCTGATTTTGAATATTTAAGTTTCATCAAGTTTTGTCTTACTCACGAAAAGTTACGAGCCTGAGAAAATTTGCCTTATTTTCGAAAAAAGGGGAAAACACCCCCTAAAAGTCATAGAATCTTAATGAAAATCACATCATCAATTTCAGCGTATTAGAGAACCTAACTGCAAAGGTTTCATGCTCCTATCTGCAAAAATTAAAGGAAGAGTCCAGACATTAATAATTGTAGTTTGTCGCGGGGTGTACCCAACTGGATCCAGGCTAGGTCTAAAAGGCGCATTGCATCTGCTACACCCCAGGCGGCTGAACTTGTATAATCACACCACTAACCCTCACCCGAAGTCAGGAATTGGGCTCTTTGAAAAACTAGGATTTGAACCTGCATCACAAGGGACATAGGATTGCAAATCCAGTGTGCTATCCACTCGACTAAGGTGGCTCAGAGCGTAGAGATACAATTCCTCCATAATATACTTTAACATACTCAGACCCAGTACATGAAATTCAACTGCAAAAGCGCATCTACAATCAAATTATGAAAAACTATTCTCACTTCGAAATTTTTTTAAAAGTATCACTACGGCAAAGTGTAAGGAATGCTACTTTATCATTTGCTTTATCTAAATTAAAATATATTAAAATAAATTAAGGTAAGAAATATATTTATACAATTTAGCCTTAATTATAAGAATTTGTAACTTACCATTTCCAGCTGCCTGTCATTCATATTATCATACAATTCCCATTTACCTTATCAAATTCAAATCCTGTTTATAAGAAAAAAAAAAAAAAAAAAAAAAAAAAACACAAGCCAAAACTATTTTTTCGTCATAATACGTTACATGCCGAGAAAAAAAACGATCATCAGAAATAAACTTTGTTCAAACCTTGCATGCTACAGGTCAATTGACTGTAGTTTGGGAAAAGGCGATGCCGCTTTGTCGAAGGAGTCAAGGTTTGAAGGATGATAAAATGAGGGGAGGAAGGATTTTTCGGTGAATAGGGTGATCCAAGAGGGACTAACTGAAGTTTTGGCTGACATTCTGCCGACGAATAGACATAGTTTCAAGTTAAAATCCCTAAAAAAAACAGAGAACTTGACTACAGTTTGGGAACAGGTGCTGCCGCTTGGCAAGGATATCAAGGTCTGAGGGATGGAAAAAGGGGGAAAGAATTTTTCAGTGGATACGGTAGTTCGAAAGGGACAACCATAAGTTTCGGCAGAGATTATGACGGCGATTAGATATAATTTCAGACTTAAAGTCCCTAAGCAACCCCAAAAAAGGAACCTTAAGCTCCATAGAGCCCCTTATCCCCACCGAAACTCGACCTGCAAGGTCTAATAAAAATAAGAAACAAAATAAGATAAAACCTGAAAAAAAGGAAAAATATTGACACCTGGCTATTAAAATGGATTAATTTAAAATATATATATTTTAAATAATAGCAAAGGAGCTGAAAATAAGTTTTAGATCTTTAGACTTAATATAGGCTATGCCAATTATACACAAAAAACATTTCTTAGGCCTACATGATACTTTGGCTCCAAACAGTTCCAGGAAACAATGAAAATAACAGTCGAATAAGCCTAATTTATAAATTCTAACCAACATATAAGCTAAGTTATCTTTGTTTTGTTTTACAGCTACATATAATTCATCATTTTTTGTCTGTTTAGAACAATCCCCCTTCTTAAAAGGGACTACAAGAAATATCACCTTGTATTAAGTCATTCTTATTGAACATTATGAATTGGCAAATTTCAGGCTTAAAGTTAGAATATTGGTTCTTTGACCTAAAGAATCTAAGTCAAGGAGTTTTATCTTCCCATTTGCTACCGTATTCTTCAATAGCCTTTGTTGTGGTCCTTTCGTCCTTAGGACAAAGCCAAACAAAATAGCCCCTACAAACGGGGATAGGACAAAACACGACTTGAGTTCTGATTTCATGCTAAAACAACTATTAACCCTAGTTCTTCATACATAGACTAAAGTAATACTATTCTTGTACATACCACTAATCATTGTAATATCTGGTATACCATACAAGGATACGATTTTCACTTAAGATTTTCACAAAAATCGTAAATTTTGGTCTGGGCTGACGAATGGTTGCTCAGTGTACCTAGAATATTCGTATGAAATAGCCCACAAGGTGTTGAGAAGACATCCAAGATTAGGCCGAAACAAAATCAGAAAAAAAATAACTTAAAACTGTTGTAAATTTCTTGGTAGATGACAACAAGAATTATTTTGAATATGGTGACATGGGGGAGAATTGCTCACAAATGTGTTGACCTCAGGTGGCTAAACACACCTGACGACCTAGTCTTCGGATTATAGGCAGCGCAACCGCGCAGCCTAAGTAAAGAACGATGTTGGCACAATGTATAATATTTTTTTCCATACAAGGCACTTCGTATCGAAGGAGTTGTCGTAGAAACTTCGAAAAGGGCTCATTCGATTGGAAATTGGAGTGGCTAGTGCCCTTTTTAATAGTTTAAAGTGTTTGGAGGGCAACTAGCCCCCCCCCAAACAACCATCATTCCCCCAAACCCATCCAATCAAAATTTTGATATAGCCATTTTGTTCAGCGTAGTTGATTTCCAGATAGAAAATATGTTTTTGAGGAGGACACTCCTCAACAACCCTCAGGGCAAGGGTTTTAAGTTATGTCCTGGGGGCATATAAGAACAATATTGGCACAATATTATTTTGTTTTTCATTAGAGCAGGGTATTTTGAATCGAAAGAGTTATTAAAGAAACTTCAAAAAAAGAAGATTCGATTGGTAATCAGAGTAGCTATTGCCCTTTTTCTCAGTCGAAAGTATCTTATGGGCAAGAGGAACCCCATCCAAACCATCTCATTCCAGAAACACATCAAATCAAAATTTTTGACATAGCTATTTTGTTCAGCACAATTAATTTCCGAATAAAAATTATGTTTTTGAGGAGGACACTCCCCCACACCCTTCAGGGCAAGGGTTGTAAGTTATGCCCTGGGGGCATATAAGGTTTTTATAGAAGGCGTTGTGGTAAAAACTTCAAAAAAGGTTCAATTAATTGGAAGTTCAAAGGGCTAGTGCTCTTTTTAATAGTCGAAAGTGATTGGAGGGCAACTAACCCCATTCTCGCGCGCACCTTTTCCCCAAATAAATCTAATAAAAAATTTGAGATAGCCATTTCGTCCAGCGTAGTTGATTTCCAGATAGAACATCATGTTTTGGAGTAGGACACTCCCCCATAACCCTCAGGGCAAGTGTTTTAAGCTATGCCCTGGGGGCATATAAGAACGATGTTGGCACAATGTATTATTTATTATTTTTTTCCTTTAGAGCAGGGCACTTCGAATCGAAGAAGTTGTCGTAGAAACTTCAAAAAGGGCTCATTCAATTGGAAATTGAAGTGGCTTGTGCCCTTTTTAATAGTCGAAAGTGATTGGAAGGCAACTAACACCCCTCTCACGCCCATCATTTAAGACACGTCCAATCAAAATTTTGAGATAGCCATTTTGTTCAGCGTAGTTGATTTCCAGATAGAAATTACGTTTTTGAGGAGGACACTCACCCACAGCCCTCAAGGCAAGGGTTATAAGTTATGCTCTGGGAACATATAAGGTTTTTATAGAAGGAGTTGTCGTAGAAACTTTAATAAAGGCTCATTCGTTTGGAAATTCAAACGGCTAATGCCCTTTTTAATAGTCGAAAGTGATTGGCAGGCAGCCAACCCCCCTCTCCCGCCCACCTTTTCCCCAAACACATCCAATCAAAATTTTGAGATAGCCATTTCATTCAACGTAGTTTTAAGTTCTGGAAATTAGGTATTTGAGGACGACAACCCCCCCCCTCTACAGCCCTCAGGGCAAGGGTTGTAAGTTATGCCCTGGGGGTGTATAAGGTTTTTATAGAACGTTTCGTCGTAGAAACTTCAAAAAGGGCTAATTTGATTGGAAATTGAAATGGCTAGTGCCCTTTTTAATAATCGAAAGTGATTGGAAGGCAACTAACACCCCTTCCACGCCTACCATTTCCCCAAACATATCCAATCAAAATTTTGAGAGAGCCATTTTGTTCAGCGTAGGCCTAGTTGATTTCCAGATAGAAACTATGTTTTTGAGGAGGACACTCCCCACAGCCATCAGGGCAAGAGTTGTAAGGTATGCCCTAAGGGCATATAAGGTTCTTATAGAACGCGTTGTCGTTGACACTTCAAAAAGGAGTCATTCGATTGGAAATTAAAATGGCTAGTGTCCTTCTTAATAGTAGAAAGTGATTGAAAGGCAACTAACACCCCTTCCATGCCCCCCATTTCCCCGAACACATCCAATCAAAATTTTGAGATAGCCATTTTGTTCCACACAGTTTAAAGTTCAGGAAATTATACCTTTGAGCAGGACACTCCCCCCAAAGTCTTCAAAGCAAGGGCTATAAGTTATGCCCTGGAGGCATATAAGGTTTTTATTGAAATCTTTGTCGTAGAAACTTGAAAAAGGGCTCATTCGATTGGAAGTTCAAAGGACTAGTGCCCTTTTTAATAGTCGAAAGTGATTTGAGGGCAACTAACCCCCCTCTGACGCCAACCTTTTCCCTAAACACATCCACATCCATCCAAACACAAATAAAATTTTTAGATAGCCATTTTATTCAGCGTAGTTTAAAGTCTTGGAAATGAGTTCTTTAAGGATGACAACCCCTCCCCATCCCCCATAGCCCCCAGGGCCAGGGTTGTCGTTTACCCCCTGGGGGCTTATAAGGTTTTTATTGAAAATGTTTTCGTAGAAACTTCACAAGGGCTCATTCAATTGGCAGTTGAAAGGGCAAGTGCCTTTTTTAATAGTTGAAAGTTATTGGAGAGCGACTAACACCCCTCTCACACCTATCATTTAAGACAAATCCAATCAAAATTTTGAGATATCCATTTTGCTCAACATAGTTAAAAGTTCTGGAAATTAGGTCTTTTAGGATGATAACTCCCTCAGAGCCCTCAGTGCAAGGGTTGTAAGTTATGCCCTGGGGGTAGACCCCGGCGCCGCGCCGATGAGGGAAGACCGGCAGCGGTGGGGCAAAAACAGCGCGCCGCCGCCGCGCCGCCGGTAAGATGTCGGCGGTGCGCCGCTAGCGCGATTAATGTTGACCGCAAACATTAATGTTTTCATCAATCTTTCTCAAATCACAGCTTAAATTTACAACAGATTCGAGCCTATTCATGAGTTCAAAAATTCAGAAGTCGCTGACTGGAAACTGATCTTCTTCGTTATTCATCAAAAGAAGTAGAAATCTGGTAGAAACGAAATGGATGTGGCGTTTCAGAACCCTTGCATAATACGAGTAGTTGAAGTATCTATTAGCTATGTATTCTTTACATAAATATTTATCAAAATTAGTAGTTTTTTTTCATCAAGCATTACTGCATACAAAACTTCAAATACCATATCACAAAATTCGCCAGTTATCTGGGTAAAAACTTTGAATATAAATTTGAACTTAGAAGCATAATTTTTTCATAATGTCCTTTGCCTATATCTGTTCTGTCACCTTTAAAACAGTTGAGATGGGTGACTTTGATATTTATTGTTTTTTTTTCGCTCTTTTGAATTCCTAAAAAGCCTTCTTGTATTAAAAACTGGTTTTTAATAACAATTAAAAAAAAATGCATTTTAAAGTTTTTTTTTTTTTGGCTTCTTTATAGAGTATATGTCATGTAGGCTAAGGCTGAACTGCTGTTTTTTTATTGCTTTTGGCTGCTCTTTTGGATATTATTCATTTTTTTCTTTTGGGGATTCACTCCAAATTATAAACTTAAAAATACCGAATTTCAGTCAAATTATAAACTGCATCTAAAAGGATTAAATTTATCAAATTGAAAAATACATGATGAACACTTCACATGAGAACACTTCAATTACAATGAAACCAAAAACACTTAATGGTTTATTCACTATGAAGAAAAATGAAGTGCCAGTTATTTTCTTAGGTAAAAAATGAAAAGCTCATCCGTTTTAAATGTAATTAAGTGAAATAATATGCAGACTGAAGTAGCTCAGGGAAGATGTTGAGATTTTCTTCCTAGTTCGTCACTTTTAATCCAAACAAAATGTTAGGACACTCAATATCAGTTATTGAGTTTAGGCTTTGATTTCCAAATGCTCACAAAAATTACCAAATTTAAGAAAGTCACAACAATGAGTCACGCGTGGTCAAAATACTCAAAGACTCCTCTTTGACCCCCACCCTGGCTCAAAGCTTCAGCTATGGTCATATCCATGGAAATCTCCAAAGAGTTTCTTTTTAAAATAGCTTTCAAACGTAGTTAGGGGTATTTAGCCTTTTTTGCTTTTCTTCAAAGCTTTGAAAAAAGTGGTATAATATTCCAAACGTTACATTTGTTATCTTTGTGCATATTTTTGGTAATCATTTGTGGGGTGATCGAATTTTTTAAACCACTTTAGACACGTAAAAACGTTGCAGCATCTAGTACCCTGAGGTCATAAGACTGTCAAAGACTCCTCCTTGAACCTCCCAAATTGAAAGCTTTTATTATGACCTGGCCTTTTAGTGTAATTAAATAAAAAAAACAAGTTTTTTTTAACTGAAAGTAAGGAGCGACGTTAAAACTTAAAACGAACAGAAATTATTCCGTTTATGAAAGGGGCTGTCCCCTCCTCAACGCCTCGCTCTTCACGCTGAAAATTTTTTATTGTTAAAAAAAAAATAGAGTTGCGAGAAAGTCAAACTTTAGCGTAAAGATCGAGGTGTTGAGGAGGAGACAGCCCCTTTCATATATGGAATAATTTGTTCGCTTTTAAGTTTTAACGTTGCTCCTTACTTTCAGTTAAAAAAACTTGTTTTTTTTATTTAATTTTTGAACGTTTTTGAATTAATGCAGGTTTTGATTTTGGCTCACCGTACATGAATAATTAAAACAAAATTTTCATATTAATTTACTTTTATTTGGTTAAATGGCTTTCTTGAAACTTGTTTAATTTTATTTACGGACGTTTTTATTGCTAATAAATATACGTAACTTATGAATTAACTTACGTAACGAACTTCTATATTCATATATCTTTAATACGTATATTAGGGGGTTCTCCCCCTAGTCAATACCTTGTTCTTTAAGCGAAAGTCCGAATTTTGTTCCAATTCTTTAAAAATGACCGCTTAATCACAAAGGCCGTTAATTAGAATAAATAGCTCTTATGAAAGCACTAAAAAATCTTTGGCTTAAAGAGCGAGGTATTGACTAGGGGGTGAACCCAATCATATATGTAATATTTTCTGTTCGTTTAAAGTTTTGATGTTGCTGCTGTTGCAGTTGAAAAACTTGTTTTTTTATATTTAATTTCTGATCTTTTTTTAAAAAATGCTGGGAAGTCCGGCGTCCCCTTCATAGCAATGTCCCTTCCCCCATGAAAACTTCCTTCATGGAAAGATCCTCCCACATAACCCCCGACCCCTTCCCCCCCCCATTACCAGGAAAAATCTCCCCTGAAAACGTCTGTATACTTCCCAATAACCAATACTATGTGTTAACATTGAGTAAAGTTCATAACTTTCAGCCCTCCCCCGGGAACTTCGGAGGATTAAGTCATCCTAAAAGACATCTTTATAATATTTTCGAACATGCTGAACAAAATGGCTATCTCAAAATTTTGATCAGGTGACTTTGGGAAAAAAATTAGCGTGGGAGGGGGCCTAGTTGCCCTCCATTTTTTTGTTCTCTTAAAAAGGGCACTAGAACTTTTAATTTCCATTCCAATGAGCCCTCCCACGATATTCTAGGACCACTGAGTCGATAAGATTACCCCTGGGGAAAACAAAAACACGCACCCGTGATCTTTCTTCTCGCAAAAAAATAGAAAATTCCACATTTTTGTAGATAGGAGCTTGAAACCTCTACAGTCAGGTTCTCTGATACGCGGAATATGATGGTGTGATTTTCATTAAGGTTCTATAACTTAGGGGGTCTTTCCCCCTTTTTTCGAAAATCAGCCAAATTTTCTCAGGCGCGTAACTTTTGATGGGTAGAATTAAACTTGATGAAACTTATATATTTGAAATCAGCATTAAAATCTGATTCTTTTGATGAATCTATTTGTATCAAAATACCGTTTTCTAGAGTTTCGGTTACCATTGAGCCGGGTCGCTCCTTACTTACAGTTCGTTACCACGAACTGTTTGACTTGGGCACTGGACCAAGGGCGCCATTATCACTCGAGCGCAATATTAGGTGGGAATGTCGATATCGCTGTCGTCACGCCAGTTCGTTTTAGTGTGAAACTTCCTGGGATTTATGAATGAATGTTTTCAAAGTAAACCCGTTTCATCAATAAGAAAAAAAACGGGTTGGACGCATATGTACCTTTCCGTTTGGACGATAAAACCATACAAGTGCTGTATCAAGTATAACTCACGAAAATCTTTTTTTGTCAAATTTTCAACTTTTTGGCATCCCTGCTTTCAATAAAAAAAAAAAAAAAATCAAGGTACTATCACTTAAATAATAACTCCATATGCCCACCCCCTATGGATACCATCTTGATAGGATACCGTCTCTGCTTTAAATAAAAATATATTTAACTTATTGGCATCCCTTCTTCGAAAAAAAAATCGAGGTATTATCATTTAAATATGATAGCTCACCCCCCCCCCTCTGGATACCACCTTAATAGGATGCCGCCTCTGCTTTAAATTAAAAAAAAAAATTTGGCATCCCTGCTTTCAATAAAAAAATTTCGAGATATTATCATTTATATGTAATACCCCCACCCCCTCTGGATACCACTTTGATAGAATACCGTCTCAGCTTTGCATTAAAAAACTCATTTACTTAATAATTACCTAGGTTACTATATGGTTCGAACAAACACGTAAAATAACGTTAAACAGCTTAGTGTTCCTTGAAAAAAAAAAAAATTGTGGGTATGAGTAAAGGGTACAAAGACAACTGCAAAAATGTCGAAATTATTCAGATATACCTCAAATTATTGGAAAACTGAGTCATAGATTCGCCATGGCAGTCAATAAGATCCAAAGAATCTAATTAAAAGGGAGCACACACAAAAGCCAAATTAGGCCAGTAGTCTATGAGAAATTGCAAAATACCCAAGACAATGAACGAGTCCCAATGAGGGACCCTGGGTCTATCAAAATATTTCAATGGTTTCCCAGGGAATTTGACATCATTTTCTTCTGTCTCCACTTCAAATGAAAAAAAATAATCTTTTTGGCATCCCTGCTTTCAATAAAAAAAAATGTTGTATTATCATATAAAAATGATAGACCCTACCCGCCCCCCCCCTTATAGGCAATAATTTAAAATTGATTTATGAATCTTATTTTTGGGGTAACTTCCGTTTCAATCTTGAATTCCCCAACCTTCTACATAGCTTAGTCTGTAGCTAAATTTTGTCTCAATAGAAGCTTTGTTTTTGTTTTTTGGGGGGGGGGGGGGAAAAATTTTTAAGAAAGAAGATTTTATTTTTTATCAGGCGTTCAACAATTGAGCATTAAACATTAAGAAAATCTTATCTAAAAACAGCAAAAGAAAAAAAAGTCTGCAAACTTAGAATTTATCTGTAGAAACAATCTGTCGGCTATCAATTCCAACTAACTGAAGGCTTAAGCTGTGCACTATTGAATGCGTTCTATAATTCTATTCAACTTGAAAATAAAATTCTTGACTATGAATGATGTAAGAAATAGCAATTGGGAAACTGTATTCGAAATTATTTAAACTCATTTCATAAAGAAGATACTTTTTTGTCAACATATGAAGAACTGTGTATATTGCAATATTTGCAATAACATATTGCATCTGTCTGGTTTTTATGCAAAGTAACAAAGAGACGAAAATTAACGAACAAGAGAGTAATGAAGAATTATGGTATGCAAAGTAATATTTGCCAGGGGAACTCACTGGTGATAAATCGCTACGGTGGCACCATGATTGCTTGATTTTTGGGGATTCGAGGAACCAAATTTTTTTCGGGGTGACGCATAGATTTTCGGGGAAAAACCAAAAAATTCGGGGATAGTGCAAGCCCTGCTTGATTTCTAATCAGGAAAATCAAAATACTAAACCACACGAGAAGGAAAAGTTTTGACTTTGCGGTTGACACAATACAAAAGGCCCGTAAAAATAATTGAAATGCGACCGAGTGCCGCTACCTTTATTTGTGGTGGCGGGCCTGCGGCGTTGCGACACTTCGGCAGTGTTTGATCGGACCTCTTGTCAGCGGCGTTCGGTCGATCCGCCGGCGCGGCGCCGGGGTCTACCTGGGGGTATATACGGCTTATATAGAAAGTTGTTGTAGAAATTTCAAAAAGGGTTCATTTGATTGGAAGTTGAAATAGCCCTTTTTTATAGTCGAAGGTGAGTGGAGAGTAATTAACCCCCCTCTCACGCCCACCATTTCCCCAAAAACATTCAATCAAAGTTTATAGATAGCCATTTTGAACAACGTAGTTGAAAGTTCTGGAAACTACGTATTTAAGGATGACAAACCCCCCAGAGCCCCCAGGGCAAAGGTTGTAAGGTATGCTCTGGGGGCAAATAAGGTTTTATAGATAGAGTTGTCGTAAAACTTAAAAAGTGGCTCATTCATTTGGAAATTGAGAGGGCTAGTGCCCATTTGAATAGTTGAAAATGATTGGAGGGTAACTAACCCCCCTCTCACGTCCGCCATTCCCCCAAACACATCCAATCAAAATTATGAGATAGCCATTTTGTTGAATGAAGTAGAAAGTTCTGGAAATTAGGTCTTTGAGAATGACAACCCCCCGCCCTCAGGGCAAGGATTGCAAGTTTTGCCCTGGGGGCATATAAGGTTTTTATTGTAAGTGTTGTCGTAGAAACTTCAAAAGGGCTCATTTGATTGGAAATTGAAAGGATTAGTGTTTTTTTAACAGCTAAAAGTGATTGGAGAGCGACTAACGCCCCTCTCAGGCCCATCATTTCCCCAAACACATCCAATCAAATTTTGAGATAGCCATTTTGTTTAACGTAATTGAAAGTTCTGGAAATTAGGTCTTAGCGGATGACAACTACCCTAACAGCCCTTAGGGTAAGGGTTGTAATTTATGCCCTGGGGGCATATAAGGTGTTTATAGAAAGCGTTGTTGTGGAAAATCAAAAAGGGCTCATTCAATTGGAAATCGAAAGTCCTAGTGCCTTTTTATTAGTCGAAAGTGATTTGAAGGATTGACATATTTATAGTAACGATTGATGTGGGTATAATGTATAAGTGGGAGGGGGGAGTGCCCTCTACCCTCCGTCTCAGCAGGTAAAGTAAAGGATAAAATCTTCTATTTTAAACTAAAATGTTACCTGAATTTGCCCACTTTGGAGCAAAACTAAGGTCCATACTGGACCTGTTGTGCTCCGTGTTGAGGATGATGAAATTTTGTCACTGTGTTAAGGCCCAGTAACATGCCGTAAGAGAGGTCTGCTGGAGAGATGCAATTTAAGCCCACTCAGTAACGCTGACCCCAAGATAGGTATGGCTTGTAATGACTATTCTTCATTGACTTAAAGCTGACACTGCCGCACAACAGCAACTTCGAATAGATTTTGCGAGATGGTTGGGTATGACAAGCAGCATCAGCCTCCCAGAAAGATATTCTTATGATGACGTTGGCATCAGTGGGTAATTGAATGGGATGGGCAGTCCCACTCATATTTTCATGAATTGTGACTCCATTCCTTGTCAAGTCTGAACTTAACATACATATTGTATTTAAATTATATACGACTAACAATGAGACTATTCTGTCTTGACTTACTTGACTTGATTTAAGTCCTATCCTTCCTCGAAGGTTGTTTTGGGGCCTCTTCATTCACTATGTTATTGATGTAGCGTCTGTATGAGCATCTATCTTCACACAGTCGTAGAAGTTGCGGCTAATTGAGTGTAGAGAAGTTGTCTTTCCGTCTCTTCGGGGGCCGACCTGTGAGGCGAGAACCATGCACGCGACCATGGAAGATTATTTTCGAAAGACGGGAATTTTCCATACGATGGATGGGGCCTAGCCGCCTAAGTTGTTGCAGTTTTATTTTGTCAAGTATGGTGTGTTAGATCTTGAGGCTTTCCAACAGCCTAATATTAGAGATTCTGTCCAGGTATGTAATGCCCACCATACAGCGAAGTGACTGTTTCGAATGCGGCTAGGTGACGTTGGTCATCTGTTTTGAGGGTCCATGATTCACAAGCGTAAATGGCAATGAGAATAATCAGCGTGTTGAAGTCTTGTTTTTAGCAGTGTCGACAAATTCTTGTTCCACCAGATCGGCATCAAGGCTTTAAAGCTACAGTTGGCAAGCGCCAGGTGCCTCTTAATATCTTTCGAGTGGTTGTTCTCGGACGTTATAAGGCTACCAAGGTAGGTGAAATCTTCCACCCATTCTATGTTGTCACCACCGAGCTGGAGGCTTAAGCTTTCTTTGTTTTCCGACTTTCATGAACATAGCATGGCTTTTGTCTTTGAGGATGGTCATTCCAAAGCGGCTGGTGGTTGATTGGATGTTGTCAGCCTGGGACTGAAGATTCTCAAGGTAAAGATAATACAAACTATGAGAATTCAGAGGGAGGGGAACCTAGCCCAAAATCTTTCGTGGGTAGTTGGATGAAGATGGTGTCTGTCACTATTTTTATTACTTTATTTGATAAGTTGGATGATATCTGAATTTCGGCCTTCTATTGCTTTGTATGGACGATTTATTGTATTCTTCCACCCTATTAAGGTTTATGCTTCCCTGTGAAACATCTGATTTTGTGACCAGCTTACTGCTGTGACTTGGACCAAAAGGACAAGATACTTATATTATTCAACATTGTCAGATCTATCCATTCATTGAGCCAGAATTATGACTTTCCTTGACGTAAATACGTTCAAGACCACGCAGACCATGAATGATGTTTGACAAAAAAAAAAAAAAAAAAAAAAAAAAAAAAAACTCAAGATATAATTAAAAAATAACCAAGAAAACAAGGGTATTTTTCAGCTAGGGAAAATAACCAGAAAGGCAAAAGCAGATATTTCAGCGAAGACCTCCGCCAATCCATCCTCAGTGCTAAAAAAAACAAAACAAAAAACAAACAAAACACTAACCTTTTGAAGTGAACATTAACAAAGAAGAAGCACCAAAACAAACAAACAAGCAAGAATAAATTAAAGGCTATTCACAAATTAGATTGAGCAAGAATTATCTCCCTAGTGATTAACTTAGCTTGTCTACTGACCTGATTTTTATTTATATGGTCAAACGATCTTGATTTCGAATGAGAAAGAATATTACTGGATTCTCTTTGTATTAAGTTATCATAATTTGGGTTGATATGAATATGTCCAGTACCTCTAATTAAAGCAAGGTCTCTATTTTTCAGTGTTTCTTCTGCTTTTTTAATCTTCACTTCGAAAGTTTTTTTTTCTCTTAGCAATGAGGACAGCTGATCTATTCAGACTATTCACAAATTATATTGAGCAAGAATTATCTCCCTAGTGATTAACTTAGCTTGTCTACTGACCTGATTTTTATTTATATGGTCAAACGATCTTGGTTTCAAATGAGAAAGAATATTACTGGATTCTCTTTGTATTAAGTTATCATAATTTGGGTTGATATGAATATGTCCAGTACCTCTACTTAAAGCAAGGTTTCTATTTAGACCTTGCTCTCATACCCACTAGGGAGTGAATTCTTGCCCAATCCAATTTGTGAATATCTTTTCATTTATTCTGGCTTGGTATTTTGTTTGTTTGTTTCAGTGTTTCTTCTGCTTTTTTAATCTTCACTTCGAAAGTTTTTATTTTCTCTTAGCAATGAGGACAGCTTATCTATTCAGACTATTCACAAATTAGATTGAGCAAGAATTATCTCCCTAGTGATTAACTTAGCTTGTCTACTGACCTGATTTTTATTTATATGGTCAAACGATCTTGGTTTCAAATGAGAAAGAATATTACTGGATTCTCTTTGTATTAAGTTATCATAATTTGGGTTGATATGAATATGTCCAGTACCTCTACTTAAAGCAAGGTCTCTATTTAGACCTTGCTCTCATACCCACTAGGGATTGAATTCTTGCCCAATCCAATTTGTGAATATCTTTTCATTTATTCTGGCTTGGTATTTTGTTTGTTTGTTTCAGTGTTTCTTCTGCTTTTTTAATCTTCACTTCGAAAGTTTTTATTTTCTCTTAGCAATGAGGACAGCTTATCTATTCAGACTATTCACAAATTAGATTGAGCAAGAATTATCTCCCTAGTGATTAACTTAGCTTGTCTACTGACCTGATTTTTATTTATATGGTCAAACGATCTTGGTTTCAAATGAGAAAGAATATTACTGGATTCTCTTTGTATTAAGTTATCATAATTTGGGTTGATATGAATATGTCCAGTACCTCTAATTAAAGCAAGGTCTATATTTAGACCTTGCTCTCATACACACTAGGGAGTGAATTCTTGCCCAATCCAATTTGTGAATATCTTTTCATTTATTCTGGCTTGGTATTTTATCTGTTTGTTTCAGTGTTTCTTCTGCTTTTTTAATCTTCACTTCGAAAGTTTTTTTTTCTCTTAGCAATGAGGACAGCTTATCTATTCAGACTATTCACAAATTAGACTGAGCAAGAATTATCTCCCTAGTGATTAACTTAGCTTGTCTACTGACCTGATTTTTATTTATATGGTCAAACGATCTTGGTTTCGAATGAGAAAGAATATTACTGGAGTCTCTTTGTATTAAGTTATCATAATTTGGGTTGATATGAATATGTCCAGTACCTCTACTTAAAGCAAAGTCTCTATTTAGACCTTGCTCTCATACACACTAGGGAGTGAATTCTTGCCCAATCCAATTTGTGAATATCTTTTCATTTATTCTGGCTTGGTATTTTGTTTGTTTGTTTCAGTGTTTCTTCTGCTTTTTTAATCTTCACTTCGAAAGTTTTTTTTTCTCTTAGCAATGAGGACAGCTTATCTATTCAGACTATTCACAAATTATATTGAGCAAGAATTATCTCCCTAGTGATTAACTTAGCTTGTCTACTGACCTGATTTTTATTTATATGGTCAAACGATCTTGGTTTCAAATGAGAAAGAATATTACTGGATTTTCTTTGTATTAAGTTATCATAATTTGGGTTGATATGAATATGTCCAGTACCTCTACTTAAGGCAAGGTCTCTATTTAGACCTTGCTCTCATACCCACTAGGGAGTGAATTCTTGCCCAATCCAATTTGTGAATAACTTTATTTATTCTGGCTTGGTATTTTGTTTGTTTGTTTCAGTGTTTCTTCTGCTTTTTAATCTTCACTTCGAAAGTTTTTTTTTCTCTTAGCAATGAGGACAGCTTATCTATTCAGACTATTCACAAATTATATTGAGCAAGAATTACCCTAGTGATTAACTTAGCTTGTCTACTGACCTGATTTTTATTTATATGGTCAAACGATCTTGGTTTCAAATGAGAAAGAATATTACTGGATTCTCTTTGTATCAAGTTATCATAATTTGGATTGATATGAATATGTCCAGTACCTCTACTTAAAGCAAGGTTTCTATTTAGACCTTGCTCGCAGACACACTAAGGATTGAATTCTTGCCCAATCCAATTTGTGAATAACTTTATTTATTCTGGCTTGGTATTTTATTTGTTTGTTTCAGTGTTTCTTCTGCTTTTTTAATCTTCACTTCGAAAGTTTTTATTTTATCTTAGCAATGAGGACAGCCGATCTATTCAGACTATTCACAAATTATATTGAGCAAGAATTATCTCCCTAGTGATTAACTTAGCTTGTCTACTGACCTGATTTTTATTTATATGGTCAAACGATCTTGGTTTCAAATGAGAAAGAATATTACTGGATTCTCTTTGTATTAAGTTATCATAATTTGGGTTGATATGAATATGTCCAGTACCTCTACTTAAAGCAAAGTCTCTATTTAGACCTTGCTCTCATACACACTAGGGAGTGAATTCTTGCCCAATCCAATTTGTGAATATCTTTTCATTTATTCTGGCTTGGTATTTTGTTTGTTTGTTTCAGTGTTTCTTCTGCTTTTTTAATCTTCACTTCGAAAGTTTTTTTTTTCTCTTAGCAATGAGGACAGCTTATCTATTCAGACTATTCACAAATTAGATTGAGCAAGAATTATTTCCCTAGTGATTAACTTAGCTTGTCTACTGACCTAATTTTTATTTATATGATCAAATATCTGTTTTAGTCTTTTTGCTTAGTTTTTTTTTTCCACCTGCTTAAAATCACCCTTGGTTTCTTGATTATTGTTAATTATATATATTTTGTTCTTGGTTTTTGTCAAATAAAATTCCTTAGACAGTTCTCACAGTGACCAGAACTTGGTTAAAAAAGAGAAATATTCCCAATTTTACATATTTTGGAAGCTTTTTCAATTTAATTTTCAATCTAAGAAATACAAAGCTAGTTTCAAACATGTAATTTAGCAGATGGATAAAGCCAAACCTCAGCTGTTTAATAGTGGCAGCATTGTCACCTTAGGTTAAAAAAATCAAACCACAGGACTGCTTAAAATAACTTCCATATTATTCCGAAATCCAAATTTATTTACATGGAAAAAAACTTCTGGCCTCCAAAACACTTGTCAGTCTTCTAATTTTTTTTTTCAATATCTTTGGTCTCATTATTAATAATAAAATAGGTCTATAATTAGCTGGGGAGCTTCAGGGAATTCCCATATTCTAACCTTGACTTGCAGACCTATCATTATATTCTTCCATTTTTTTTCAGCTGCAAAACATCACCCTACACCTCAAATAAAAAACTCCCACAGGGAGCATAAACCTTAAGCACACATGCACTAGATAAAACTTACCTGTCATTTCTGCTGCTTTTATATCAATATTTTTCAATGGGTTCATGCAAACACTGAACTTTGAAAGTACACGAGGCTTTGCCACTTCAAGTAGCTTTTGAGAGGGGGCAATGGTTGCTTTTATTTCTTCAAATTTCTTAATTCTGTCCATCAAAATGTCGCGCGTCACAGCAACAAAGCAAATTTCTGTTATCCTCACTGGATCACGTAGTCCAGTTGTCTCAAGGTCAAAAAAGACAAATGTTTTGATCTTGTTGACAGGCTCTTGCACTTCAAGACTAGTTGTATAACTGTTCATACCTGAAGCCATTGTGGATGAGCCCAAACTTCTGTAATTTTTACCTAGAAAAGAGCAGTATTTTGTCCAAGAATTAGGAAGTTCACTCAAGGGGGAGGTCACCAATTTCCTGTCTTCAGTCTTTTCCTCTACCTGTAAGGCTAGTAAAATAGCTATTCTAACTAAAAACTGAAAATAAGCTTAGTCTACTTCAGGAATATCTATTCAAGAAAATGTAGCAGGGGCAAATTTTTTTTTTAAACCTAGGGAGGGGCAACTTTTCTAATGAAAATAGCAAAATATTGGGACAATCATTGATCACTGGATCCAGAATGATCACAGAGACACGTAGTCCAGTCGTCTCAAGGTCAAAGAAGACAAATATTTTGATTTTTCTGACAGTCACTTGCAATCCAAGTCTAGTTGTTTAGATTATCATACCAGAGGCATGATGAATGAGCATAAATGTCTGTAATTTCTTCCTAGGACAGAGCAGTATTGCATTCAGTAATTTGTCCAAGAACTGGAAAGTTCATTTTAAGGGAAGGAGGTCACCAATTTCTTGTCTCTGCTGTTTTCCTCTACTTGCAAGGTTAGTAAAAATAACTATTCAAGTTAAATCTGGGATTGCATTTAGAGTCTACTTCAGGAGTGTCCATTCACAAAAATTTATTAGGGGAAAAATATATGAATCAAATCTAGGGATGGTGGTTTTGCATTTTTTTTTAAATGAAAATACCAGGTATGTTCAAAAAAAGAAGGGGGGGGGGCTAGGGACACTTGTTGATCACTGGATCCAGGTTGATCATAGTATCACGTAGTCCTGTTGTCTCAAGGTTAAAGAAGAAAAATGTTTGATTCTGTCAACAGTCTCATGGAATCCAAGTCTAGTTGTTTAGATTTTCAAACCATAAACCATGGTGGATAAGCATAAATGTCTAATTTCTATTCTAGAATTAGGAAGTTCAGTATTTTGTAAAAACTATGGTGATTATTGTCCAGGAGCTCCAGAAGGTACAGTGTTATTCCTCAGCATGTCTGAGCATATTTGGTGAATGAAGACCCCAGTAAAAGCACAGAAGACAGACTATGCTAAATCCAAAACTGTGGGGCTATGTAAAAAAAAACTCTACAGAAATGAATAAATAGTTAACTAAGGATTGAAGAGATGGGAGGTCTCTAATTTCTTGTTTCCACTCTCTTCTTGTACTCATAAGGCTAAAAAAATAACTATCTTAACAATAATAATAAAATATATTGACGTTGAGCTTAAGAGCCTACTTCTGGAATATTTATTTCACAAAAATGCAGTGGGGCAAAATGTATTTCTATAATCTAGAGAGGGGCAATTTTGCCATTTTTTCAATTTTTTTTTAATGAAAATACAAATAAGGTATTTTTAAAATCAGAGGGAGGGGAAGGGCAAAACAATCTAGGGGGCATATGTTGATCACTGGATCCAGGTTAATAGTGGGATTGTGTAATTCTATCATCTCAAGGTCAAAGAAGACCAATATTTTGATTTGGCTGACAGGTTTTTGCAATTCAAGACTAGCTGTACAGCTATTCATACCAGAAGCCACTGTGGATGAGCATAAATGTCTGCAATTGGTACCAAGAAAGGAGCAGATATTAAAAAAAAATAAAAAAATAATTAAATTAAAATCAAATAAAAAAATTAAAAAAATCAAATTAAAAGATAATTAAAAAAAAATCAAAACCCATGGCCTGCACAGTCTTAAATTTATTAGGCCTAAGCTTATTAAAAATAAAATGAAAACAAAGAAAGTGGAAACAATGTAAATATTAAGCAAAGAGAAATTTTTTTTTTATGATAGTTTGAAACGTATTATTATCAGTCTGTAAAATTTCAATGCTTTGCATTTAAAATGTAGTTTTTTTTTGTGGTTCAGTTAAATATTTAGCCCCCCACAATCAACTGACAAAAACCATAATTCCTGGATATTTTTGTTACCTACAGCAAAACAGAAGCTGATTCCATAAAACCTGATTATAAACAATACATAAAAGGAGGAAACACCCAAAATAAGCAAAAAGTAATTAATCATTTCTGAACAGTCTATGATAAGGCAAATGCAGATGAAAAACTAAGTTAGTTGAGAATATAGAAATTAAAATACATAATAGATTTTGTTACAGATTAGCCACATTTTTAGTCACCAAACTGTATGGACATTATTTTTACTTCTTATTTATCAGCAGACATATGTCCAGGAATTTATTCCAGGGGTAGAAGTGCCTCTCTGGAAGGCCACTTTTATCAAAATAGCTTTTAAAAAGTGAAATAGGAGAATTAGGAACTCATTACGCAAGGTTTCTAGGGTTTAGATTAAACTAGAAAAAAAAAACATTCTATCAATTACTTAAGAAATATTTTTTGCAGCCTTGAAGAAGACTCAAAATCATCTGAAAACAGCTGTTCTTCCTCCCAACCTTCTGACCTAGAAGTATGAGAAATACCTGATATTAGAATAACCAAGGTGGGAATTTGGTACACTTAAACATAGAATATTAAAAAAAAACAGATAAAGTTAAAAAAAAGATTAAAGTGCTTGGTTGTCCAAATGAACTCCCTGTATTATAAAGGTTAAAGGAAAGGAGGGGTATGGTAATTATCCAAAATGTTGGACTGAGTTATATACATTTTCTGGGTTGGATTTTCATGCTGAATTGATTGGTTAAGTACCATCAGTCCATTATTCATCAATTAATTGGTTTTCAAAAGGGATAATAACTGAACGTTTTTAAAGGACAATTATTGGTTACTAGCTAATATTTACAATGCAGTATTTTTCCCCCCTCCCCAAAAAAAAAGTCTTATAAATTGCACAATTCTGTGAAATTTTTATAAAATCAAAACAGTCAAAAAACCATCTTTTTTTTCTGTTTGGCTAAACATTAGCTATGGTTAGCACTCTGGAACAGAAGTACACCAATACTTAAAAAATACAATAAAATACAGTAAGACCCAAAACTTACTACCTCCCATGTCAACAAAAAAACATAATAAAAACATATTTGATCATGGATTAGGCCCACTTGTAGTGCAGTAGCTTTTTTTTGTTTTAGAGTTTTGTTCATGTAGTATGCTTAGTTTCTGTGGTATTACTAATGCTGAGAATAGTAATTAGGAATGGGTCCAAGGTGAGATAGGAAATAAAAGCTAATTGTTCCAAAAGAAAACCAACATTCATGTGCTGCCTGCAAAAAAGGTCTTGAACTGGATTTAATAGTGGTGAACAGCAGCAATGGATTGAATGTCTAAACACCTACCATGAAATACAAACTTTTTACTAAAGATGTCAACCACAAGAGACAGACAATGGCAAAAAAACAATCTTCAAATACCCTGGTCCATCAGGAACCCCCCCCCCCTCAATAGCTGAGATTTCAAATTTAATCCAATCATAGGTCCCCAGTGCTTTGGCTATTGTAGATACAGTTAAGGGCATAGTATAAAAACTCAAGCAAGATATTGCTGCAAGGATAGATGAAGTCAAAGATCATGTTAGTAATCTCAAAAAAGATATGCCTGAAAAATATACCCTTCTGGAAGTTAGAGAACATGCTGGATTTGTAATGCTGTGCAAAACACCTAAAATAAAAAAATATATATATATATATATATATATATATATATATATATATATATATAGTATATATATATATATACTGTCAAATTAGCTGTCTGGTAGTATCCCTGTATTGCTAATACAATTGGCAATACACCTTAAATTACCTTAAATCGCACTTGCTAGCGATAGGACGAATCCTGTGTCCGCCAGCTTCAGTGGTTATAGTTAATCATCATCTGTGGCGTCCCAACGGGCTCGCTATGGGGTGTTGAGCCACTCCCTCTCCACTGCTGACTTGAATGCATCCACGCTGGTAGAGGCTGCTTTTTTTTCACTTAGGGAATTCAATAAGGTGATGACTCTATTTGAGAAGAACTTGTTTCTTAGTGTGGTTTTGATTCGTTTTTGGAATTGCTTTTGAGAATGACCACGAGTTCTGTTTGAATTGTCCGGTTGGACACATCAGAGAAATTTTGTTTCCTTCTCTAGGAATAGCCTATAGGCCTACTTGATTAATAGTTTGTCAAAATAATGGAAAATTCTTTGTATATAAACTCTTCAGGGTAAATATTTGCACATTAGAGGGTTCGTTTCCAAAACAAATGTATCTTTATAGGCCTATTTGGATTCAGATTCTAAAAGGTAGCCTATGTCTATATCTTGGCTATCTATTTGGACAATTTAACCAACTGTACACTAATACTGAGATATAATTGTCCAAAAAATAAGAAAAAAAGGAGAGACAGCACCTTGACAACACCTCCCAACATCACATTTTAGGTCCTGTACTCATTCCTGGTTCCATTTCCTTAACTTAACCAGGCTACTTTTATTATTAACAAAAACGAACTTATTTAGAGCCTTTCCCTTTCTTTATCTATCTGTTTTATGAGTAATCTAACCAAATATGATAGCATAGGCTAGGCCTACCTTACCAAATTAGCCTAACCTAGACTTAGTAGATTAATTCTAAGAGAAAGACAAACTTTCTTTTGGCCTAGATCATTTATTAATTTTATCCATGGCTCTTTTGATATTCTTAAATCGCTTTATTAGGATTACCTTCAGTATCTGGGCCTAATAGATATGAGCCTAAGATTAATATATTTGAGCTTGGCGCGTTTTCAAATTTTAAAATCCAGCATTCCTTCGTTTATTATTTTACAAAAAAAGATGGCGTAAAAATATTCTAAGACGTATGCTAATACTGAGACGATCAGGCATAAACAAGGTGTGAACTGGATAAAATCTAATACATATACAAAGAAATCTCTAACATCGAATATCAAGCTTGTTTTTAAGTTTTCAAACAAGTGACATTTCAGCCTGACACCCCATTCAGAAAGATTAGAAAAATCTGAAAAAACTGAATTTCAAAATGCTCAAAATTATGAATAAAGCGCTCCGTATTACACCTTGTCTAAGGTTTGAAGTGTTTTTTTTTCCATTAACAGTAATCTTAGTGCAAGATTCTTTTTCTGAACTTGACAATAGAATTCAATTAGGCCTACCCAATCTTTTCTAAGCATAGCCTAGGATTAAAAAGTGGTATCCAATTGAGCAAAATCATGTAAAATTCAAACCCTCACACCTTGTTACCAAAGAGGAATTGAGAAGAATTGTATGTACTAGTGAACAGCTAAAAATTTAATGGCTATTATTAAAATTATTTAGCCTAAGATCAAATAGCCTATTTGAAATTATTAGTTTCTTGACCCACAAAAAATGTAACTTTTTTGCTTGATATTTATTCTATAAATAACAAATATTAGGCCTAAATGTATTTTTTTCATTGCAATTGCTTGTCAAAACAGAGACCACATTTTAATTTATGCTCACAAATTATTAGGCCTAGTGAAAATTTTACCTAGAAGGCAGGGCTCTTCTTATGATCCTCACATTGCATCATGCTGTAGTAGAATAGGGGTGGTCCAAAAACCCATCTCTCTTTTTCCAGAATGCTGAAGAAAAGTGGTCTTTTACCCTAAGACCAGGCCTAAAATACATCACAATTATGTCCCAGCCCATTTCTCCCTATAATTCTTGAATATAGTCTAGGCTGTAACTTATAGAAAACCTTAAGGATTTTACCAATTATACTTTAGTCCCTAATGCACTCACAGCTCCCAACTTAGCCTACCTTAAATCCTTAAATTGCACTTGCTAGCAATATGGGTCCAGTGTATGCCAGTTATTGATGATAGGGCTACAGGACATCAGCTTCATCCCATTGTGCAAGCCATAGTTTGGTCTCCCATTCCTTATCAAGATTTGCTTTGAAACTGTCAACAGATGGTGAATTTACTGTCATTTTGCCCAGATCATTCTAAAGGCTTATGATGCAGTTAGAGAAGAAATGGTTTCTCATTCCAAAAAAGCTTTGCTGAATGGCCCCTGGTTCTTGATGACTGGAAAGGCTAGAATAAGTCTTTGTCATCAGACTAGAGCAGTTTGTAAGTCATTTTCATATCACCTCTTTGCTGATGGTATGTTAGAGTTGGTAGCTTGAGGCACTGCAGTTGGTATGCATACTCTTTGTCTTTGAGCCCCTTTAGGCATTTAGACACCTGTCTTTGGACAGACATAAGGGCCATCTGTTCTGTTTTATTAATTGGCATAGTGACACACATTCCAAATTCTAATCTTGGTCTCACCAGGCTGTTGTAGAGTTTTGTGATTATTGCTGGGGATCTACTCGTCATTGTGCATTTGAAGAGACCAAGAGTTTGGTTTGCCTTTGCTACTGCAGCTTGGGTGTGGCAGATGAAATTAAGCTCTTTGTCTAAAACAACCCCCAGATCTCTTTCAGAGGTACTCTCAGAGAGTGGCTGTCTCACACCAGCATTTGCTGACATAGAGTATTGCCATTGTGGGTTGTTTCTTCCAGAATGGAAAACCTTGCACATATCTACATTGAACTTAAACTTGAAAGATAAATGCAAGCATACCCAAGTATCAATTCACAAAACTAAATTTTAAGTTATTTTACCTCTAGTACAACAAATTTATAGTCCATTTCTTCTTTAAATAGTGATTTAAAAAATATCCTAACTTAAGATTGTAAAAACAATTCTTAGGCCACCCACTCTCCTCTGTTAATGATGAGCAAGATCTTGGTGAGCAAGATATTGACAACAATTTAAAATTCAGCACACATGCTAAGAGATCTGCTGCTGGGGCTAGTTGGACCTTGGGTTTGATTAAGCATACCATCTCTACTCTTTCTTCTAAAGTCATCAGTCTTCTTTATAAGAGACTTCTGCGTCATAAGCTTGAAGTTTAAATTTCACTTTCCTCTTCACATTTTTAAAAAGATATAAAAGTTCTTGAAGATGTCCAGAGACATGCCACTGAAATGATATCTGGCATACAAGAGCTTTCTAATCCAGTAAGACTATCAAAGTTGAATCTCCCTACACTTGTGTACAAGAGAAATAGAGGGGATGCCATTTTAGCCTTTAAGTTATTGAGGGCTAATATTCTCCCAGCATTATTCCCTACTGTTAGCACCAATTGAAGAACTAGAGGTCATCAACTGAAACTTGTCAAGCAGTCTGCAACATCTAAAGTCTGTACTCAATTCTTCTCAACGCATATTGTGAACAATTGGAACAAATTATCTAATGAAACTGTTAGTACTGAATCCATTGATGTTTTTAAATGAAGGCTAGATGCTGAGTGGTCCTCCAAAGAGTGTGAATTCAATTGGGATGCTATCAAAGATGGAGTAGCACCTGGTCATCAGTGATACTTACATACAATTAATCATCATTCCGGAGCTCTACAAGGAGGAATCTTAGATTGCTCCTAGCTGCAATTTAAGGTAAATCACAGATGGTGAAGGCAAGCATAAAAGAGCTCTACTAGTCACAAAGATAATTCAATTTATGTCAGCAAAGGGAATTTGACAAAGAAAGATCATATCAAGTTACAAGGAGGGGAGATTTGGCTTCTGTCAGCAAATGTATTTTGCAAAGAGATGTATCAAGTTACAGGAGAGATCAACTTTGGGTTCCTTCTGGGTGTTCATATATTTGCACATTAGGGGGGGGGGTAAAGTATTGGGACAGTGTGAAGTCAGAAAACAATTCTTACTTCATAATATCAGAGTAATTGTAGCTAACATATTTTGCATGCAGATCTGCTGTACTTAACCCCCCCTCCTCCTAATGTGCAAATATATAGTTCAAATTTGTTTCCAAAGTATTATATTTTATCATACCTGTATTTTATTTGGATTAAACTAACTTCAGTTCTTGAGCTGCTGAGGGTATAGCATACAAGTACCCCTGCTCACATCAATAGAACTGTGTTTTCAAAGTATCATAAAAAACAGACAACCACAATTAATAAAACTTTCTATTCTCAATATGGACTATACATGATTACTGTAGATTAGCTGCAATTTCAATCTTTACTGCTTCTAGCCAACTGTCATTTTCCTTCTAATTTCACCTAAACATTATGACTAGCAGTTCTGTTGCTACCAGGACTCTGTGCCCCCACCCACCAGTCCAAATACTAATGAGTATTTGCCTACTATATAAATAACTATTAGCTTTTAGTCTTAGTGCCATGCTTTATGCTTTTGCTCATTAGTATTTGGACTGGTAAGTACTGTCAAATCAAAGGCAGTTATGTGGTATCCAAACTATACTAACCTTTTATAGGCCCACTTTTAGTGTCTATTCCTTTTATTTTTGAACCTTTTGCTGTTTATAATCCTTCTTTCTTAATCTATTGGTATGAGTGTATCAGTGACTTAAAATTCTTCCTACAAATTGAGGGCTAATTATTGGTGTCATTTCATTCAGAATTAAGGGGGAAGGGGTTGGATATGCTCTGTTTGTCCCCTAAAATGCTTTCACTTATTTTAGAGAAGTGTTTTGTCTACAATGGCTAGCACATATCTCTTTAAAAATCAACTAATAAAAATAGAAATAGTGAAGGTATTTAATTAGAAAAATGTTTAATGGGGGAGGAGTTGTTTTAGAGTAGTATTTCTTTAAAATAGTTCAAAATCAACTAATAAAAATAGAAATAGTTTGAAAGTATTTAATTAGAAACATATTTAACAGATGCAGTTTGAAATTATTTAGTTCTTCCCTAATCTATTTGTATGAGTATATCAGTGATTCAGAATTCTTCCCACAAACTGGGGACTATTTATTGGTGTCATTTAATTCTTAACAAAGGGAGGAGGAGGGGTTGGGTAGCCTCTTTTGGTCCCCTAAAGTGGCTGGCTTTCAGCAGTTTTAGAGCATTATTTCTTTAAAATGACTAGCACAGGTCTCTTCCAAAATTAACTAACAAAAATAGAAACAGTTTGAAAGTATTTAATGAATCCACGTGGAATCAATTTTTGCAAGTTGTTTGTAGTTTCACTGCAACATTGGTAATCAACAAGGTTCCATTTTCCAAAGAGCCATATTTACACTTTAAATTATTGCACACAGGAAAAAGACTGGCCTTTTTTTTTAGTTGGAACATAGTGAAGAACAATCCACATTGTCAATAATGGCTGTGCAGCCAATAAAAAAAATGTAATTTTTGACAAAATTGCCTTATTTAGTGCTACCACTTTTGACTCTGAAAGAGCACTAGAACTTCCAATATCCAATTGAATGAGCCCTCTCATATATTATATGTTGCTAATTTACATCCCATGTTAGTTCCTGTATTTTGGCATGTTTTCTTTCCTCTGTTCTTTCTTCTGCTTGTTATTGTGTTTATATCTGTTTTGCTTCATACTCATGTTCCTATGCTCTTCTATTTTTGCTCCTGCATTTGGTATTTTTTTTTTTCTTAGAATTGATAGGCTTTGACAGTGGTATGACCTCATAAGAGCTATTTGCTGTTTTGCCATGGAAAGCACAGTTGACAGTTCAGCTATGTTGTTTATCACAACAAAGGTACATATACAGTAATGCACATTTCTATCTTCTCCATTGAAGAATTTCTGGGTACATTTCTCCTTGGTTCCTCCTTTGTGTATACACAATGACAATTCTTTACTGATGGTTAGTCATAGATGCAGTAGGAATGTAGGAGACCTGTTTCTAGGTGTTTTTGAAACATGACTCAATTAGTAAACTTTCACTAAGCTTTAATGAAGCAAATAATAGAGATAACAAAGAATTATTGCACAAACACTTAATTAATACAACTTTCCATAATTAAATAAAAATAAATTTCCTTAAAGTATGTTTAATTTTGATCTAATCTGATTGAATGCCAAGTAGTGAATGACGCTATTAGGAAATTCATCAGTACTCCAATACTACTTCCTCCCCTCACCATGTCCCATGTGTTGCAATGTGTCCCATTTCTGAAACAAACATGCATTACTGTTGAGATACCTTTACTGTCATTGTTTATCAATAGTAGTTTTTTTTTTAATGGTTCACTCTATGCTAGGTTTTAGGTTAGAGAGAGCAAAATCTATTTTCTGTGTGAGATATACATACAAAAGTCTGTCTATTTGGAAATTAATTAATACTCCAATGCTAGTTCCTCCCCTCACCATGTCCCATGTGTTGCAATGTGTCCCATTTCTGAAACAAACATGCATTACTGTTGAGATACCTTTGCTGTCATTGTTTATCAATAGTAGTTTTTTTTTTAATGGTTCACTCTATGCTAGGTTTCAGGTTAGAGAGAGAAAAATCTATTTTCTGTGTGAGCTATACATACAAAAGTCTGTCTATTTGGAAATTAATTAATACTCCAATGCTCCAATGCTAGTTCTTCCCCTCACCATGTCCCATGTCCATCAAAATGTGTTGCAATGTGTCCTATTTCTGAAACAAACATGCATTACTGTTGAGATACCTTTGTTGTCACTGTTTATCAATAGAAGTTTTTTTTTTAGTGGTTCACTCTATGCTAGGTTTCAGGTTAGAGAGAGCAAAAGCTATTTTCTGTGTGAGATATACATACAAAAGTCTGCTTCATTGACAACTTTTGTTGCCTCCTTATGAAGAAAAAATGAAACTAGAAATTTAAATTTGAAATCAATAAAGCCTCTCCCGATTTTTTTCTATGATCCTCCTATATATACAAAGTGGCTGGGTAAAAAAATCTGTAAGAGACATTGCATTCTTTACTAAGTGGACACAGCTGGTTATACTTTGATTCATAAAGGCAAGTTAATTATAAATTTAGTCACTTTTTTGCTTATTTAGAAAAGTTGCCTCTATTTTTACTTTTGACCTGTTGGCAGACTTGTTTTTTTCTTCCTCTTCTAAAAATGTGTGAAATCTTCATGTATGTCTTCCTGCATCTTTTACTGCTTTAGTTCCTGTGTCCAGTCTTGTGCTTCTTCCCTAGAGAGAAATAAAGTAATGACAAACCAAGTTTTAAATGCTTGGAACCTTTTTTATTATAGCTACATTAATTTCCACATTTCAAGTGATTAAGTACAACACAAATATCAGAGGCTCCAATTATTGTGGCTAATCTATTAAGCTCTCATGCATCTAACCTCAGCTGCAATTTATGCTCAAGTTTAAAATGGAGGCTTCCATCTTAGCTATGAAAAATTTCATTGGAATAGCTAACCCAATCACTTTCTTAAATTAGTTGTTCAGGTTTCCCAATGGTTTTTGAAGTACAACAGTTTTGTCAGATTTTTATGAAAATGTCTTTTTTAGTTGCAATTTGCTGATCTTTCCTTCCCTAGTTTTAAATGAGGTTTTTTCCTATACTTTCCATTTCAGCATCCCCATTGTCTCTGATGAATGGAATTCATCAGTTAAACTACAGGTTTTTAAATGTTTTTATTACCTATGTACCAAAAATCTTAAGTTTAAAGAAGAAGATTAAGTACAGAATTTTTCCAGAATCTTCTAGGGTAGGAGAAAAATTGAAGCATGGCTTTAAAAATGATGTAAATAGTTTTGTCTGTAAAGTGGTGACATCTTATGCAAAGTGGTTTTCAAGTCCCCAAAAATCAGCTTAATATGATGTTCAGCTATTAAATCAAGGTTATTTTTTATTTATTTGCTTATAATGTTTTTACTGTCAGATGGTTTTGGTAATACTTCTGTTTTGTTGTCTGTAACTTTCAATTTTATTTGTACTATTTATAATAGTCTGATTTGTAAGGAACAACAGAAAGAAACAAAAAAAATAGTTAGGAGATTGGACTCAGTTGCAGCAACCTGCTGTATGGTCTGGAATTTAATTCCAGTGATGGGATTATGCAAAAGTGGCTCCATAACAATCCAAACAACAAGAAGAGAGAGTTAGCAAAATTCAAGTGAAAATGCACACTCAGTCTTTGCAACACAATCTGCTTGAACCTGACCAGTCAACAAGAATTAGAGGACACACCATGAAGCTGTACTGTGAACAAGCCAACACCAGACTATGGAACAACTTCTTTTCAAATACAATCATGGGGCTCTGGAACTCCCTAAGGAAAGAAGCAGTCTCTTTGCTTAGGAGGCCTTCAAGGGAGCTGTGGACAAAGATTGGTTGTCCAAGCCATGGGTTTGAGAATGGGATGCAGCCAACATGTTAGCTCAACATCTTCACTAACCAGCACCTACAGGATAATACCTTATTTACTGGACAATGTGTTTTAAGGCAATTTAAAGTAATAAAATTTAAGACCCAGGCATGTAATTTTTCTTAAGTCTTCCTCTCTCCCTGCATTAAGATGATCTGCTATTATCTATTTTCTCTATCACAAAAAGGCTGCCAAAATCAAAGTAAAGTCAATTATTGCCAGGTTTCAAAAAGTAGAAGCATAGATAAGATTTTGTTTGGAAGAGGTTTCAATCCACTTAAGAAGGTGGAAGGAGTTGGTCCTGTTGGGCACTGTAAAGTGTTGCAGCAATGTATCAATAGATTTGCCAACAAAATTATTGCAGGGGAAGCTATTTGGCATTGTTTCTTTGCTGTTGATCAAATGCTGTGATTTGTTTTAAGTTTTATTGTCACTCATTAATTTCATCTGAAAATACTTGTTTTTTAATATTAAATGTCTGTTTGTTTTTAATGCCAGACCTGTAATTATAAAAATTTGAGGCTCACCACCACCCTCTCAACCCCCATTCTGTACACTAAAGTCTAATGTTTGCATAACAATGCTCTGAGAAAAAGAGCTCATTTAGCCATATTTGACTTAGAAAATAATATAGGACTCTACGAAATAAGCAGGGAAAAAACCTGCTCAGGTGCCACCCTCTCACCTTTAATCTTATTTATTTATTTTCATATTTAAATATTCAAGTGCATCTTTTGAAACATTCCACAACCAAGAGAGGGGCCTAAAATATCCAAAATTAATTCTAGTGTCATTATTAACATGTCTGTCAAAGGAATTATTCTACCAAGTTGAGCACAGGTGAGATATATATACCCCTCCTTCTTCTGTGAGTGTCAGAACACGATTGGAATCTTTTCAGTTACACTTTAAATGTGTATGCAGTAAGAGGGAAATATTACTCAGCAGCACCTCTATTCAGGCTTGGTAAAATAAAATATTCCTGAGAATGAAGGGGACTAAGGATTAAATTCCCCCCCCCTCACCCTTTCCTTATGTATCTAAAGAATCCCTCACTGAAAGTAATAATATTGGGGTGTTTGTGTCCTCTTACCAAATTCAAGCATTCCTCTCTCCCCCCCCACCTTCCCCCTCTCACACACACACACTCACAGATCAATCTACAGGCTTTCTTCTCAAATAGCTGGTATGCAAGTAAACTATGTACCACTACATAAATTTTTGAAGCCTCTAAAAATTAACTCAGTCACATGTAGCCTAAAAATAGTGGTCAATATTGACCATTTATCTTGTATGGACTGCTATGTATTTTCAGGAACAAATGCGCCTTCAAGTGGCTTGATCTTGAAATTGTACTTCATTTTGACAGACAATGAAAAAAAAGACAGAAATTAACAAATAAATCTGCATAACTGAAGTCTGTCCAAAGCAAAACATAGCTATCCAGGATTCAGAAATACATATCTCCTACTATGAAGTCACAGCATCAAACCTACTAGAGTGTGGCAGAGGGTGCATCATCTATGTCAAAACTGGGTGTGAATACCAGCAAATCTCTCCAGGAGCAGATAGTGCCAAGATCAGACTAGAGACACTCTTCATAAAGGTGTCCAAGGCAATTTTTGGTTGTGTCTATAGGTCACTGTCACAAACAGTTGAAGAAAAAAACAGAATCCCTACACATCCTTAACACTAAGCTCATAGACATGAAACACCCAATGTACATACTAGGCTACTTCAATTTCCCAGAAATCAAATGGGATGAAAACCAAGCACCTAATCAATCCCTTTGTCAGTATGCTCAAAGACCATTGTCTGACTCAGTTGGTAAATTGACCAACCAGATTCCACCAAAACACAAAGGAAAACACCCTGGACTTAGTGCTAACCTGCAGTCCTGAGACAGTATATCAACTGAGCTCACTCCCACCACTAGGAAAAAGTGACCACATCACTCTACTTGTCAAGCTGAACCTTAATCAAACAAAACCACAGCACCACAACAGAAAGGAATTCAGAAAGTTCAATAAATCAAAGGCTAAAGAAACAGTTGGCCAAGTGGATTGAACTTGCTTGCAGATGGGAGAGACCTGTGACCAGAAATTTGAACTATTCCGAGACATGGTTCATAGTGCTGAAAGCTTATCCAAAACAAAGAAAAGCTGTCACCCACAAACGCTACCACATATTAACCCTAAGCTGAAGTGGGTGATGAACATTAAGAGTCGAAAATTGATGAAAATCAGAAAACTGGAATCTCTAAACTTGGACACACAAACTGCTAAGCTGCAGTACAACAGAGCCAGAAACAAATTCCGCAATCCAGCAAGATACGCTGAAAGAGAACATGAGAAAAAGACTGCAAGTGAAGGAAAAACAGCTCCTAAAAAGTTCTGGAAACACATCAACTCCAGACTCACATCAAGGAGATAAATACCAACCCTGGTCAACAAAGAAGGATCGACGGCCACAACACAGTCAGAAAAGGCAAATGCCCTCAACTCCTTCTTCAGCTCAGTTTTTAAACCAAAACAAGATGATCCAGATGTCACAAAGAAAAGAGTAACCACTGAAATTACACTCACAAAAGAGGAAGTAATAAACCAACTTAAGAAATTTTCAGACAGACAAATCAAAAGGCCCAGATGGAATTGAGGGAGTATGGCTAAAGAAATGTGCTGAGTACATTGTTGAGCCACTGCTGGAGATTTTCCAGACATCTATAGACAAAGGGGAGCTGCTAAAAATCTGGCATGAAGCAATTGTTATGCGCATCTATAAGAAAGGGGAAAGGGCAAATCCAGAAATTTACAAACCAGTACGTCTCATGTCATAGGTCTGTAAAATAATGGAAGGATGTATCAGAGACTGCATACTGCACCATTTCCTAGAGAATAAACTGATAAACCAAGATCAGTACAGGTTGCTTCCAAGCAAAAGTTGTACCACACAACTATTAGACACGCTGAATGAATGAATACCCAAGCTCTGGAAGAAGGCCACAGTATCCTGGGAGTATTGTTTGATGTTGAAAAAGTATTTGAGAGCATCTCCCATCCACATCTCGTCGAACAGCTACAGGATTTCGGTTTCCAGCCACAACTACTAAACTGGGTTGAGTCTTTCTGGAAAAACAAACACAAAGAGTTAGGGTTGGTGAGACCCTTTCTGAAACAGCAAGAGTGACAAGTGGAGTCATTCAAGGTAGTGTTCTTGGGCCCCTCCTGTTCACACTATTTATCAACAAAATTAACAGCGGCATTTCAAGCTCTACCAAGACTTTTGCAGATGACACAACTCTACAGAAAAATGGCATCACACATGGACAAAGACATCATTCAAGAAAAGTCAACAAACTGACAGAAAACCTGAAAAACTTTGGGCTAAATTTCAACAAAAGTAGTACAGATCGGCAAGAGAAAATAAACAGCTCCACAGTTAACTGTAAAAAGTAGAACAGGTTCAAGGGTACCATTAGAGACAGTGGAATCAGAAAGAGACCTTGGAATAGTTATTGACTCTTAGCTTAAGTTTCATAATTACACAAAAAAATAGCTTCGAAGGCCTCTCAAATCACTGGTCTCATTGGGCGGAGCTTCAAGCATCTCGACAGCAGACCTTTGTAAAGCTGTACAAAGGGTTAGTAAGGCCTACTATTGAGTATGGTAACGTCATATGGGGTCCTCACTATAAAACAGACTCAGCCAAGATAAAAAACAAGTTCAAAGACAAGCCACAAAGCTTCTTCCAGGCTTCAAAGAGATGAGTTATGAAGAGAGGTTACAAAAACTGCAACTTTCAAGACTCAAGTACAGAAGAAAAAGAGGAGACCAAATCCAGATGTACAAAATGAAAAACAAGTTTGAAAAACTCATTTTCGAAAATTACTTTCAGCTCCCCAAAACCCCAAACTACACGAGGTCACTTGGTCAAGATGTTCAAATCCCATGCCCTAAATAAATCAAGAGCCAGTTTATGGAGTGTAAGAGCTGTAGATGACTGGAACAGTCTCCCAAAAAGTGTTGTGAAAGCAGACACCCTAAATGCATTCAAAAATGGACTCGGCCGATTCTGGAAAGAACACATGTACACACACGACTCTTAAACATCTGACTTTATTGACTTAAATCTATTAACACTACCATTTGTGCACACTCCTCCGAAGTTGATGTTGTGGTGGGGCTCCACTGGCCATACACTCTGGGGAGGTCCTTACCCATGGTTTAAATTGCCGCATTTCAAATATTCAAGTATCAGAGAAACAAGACTTGACGAACCAACCGATAGCCATCTAGAGAGTGCCATAACAGGGATCTTTCCCCAAAGGCACTGAAGATTCTGCAAGTTAAATGCTGCTAAGAAATGACAAATACAGGCTAGTACCAATGCAGTTTGTATTGCCATGAATTGGTAAGAGTTTATAAATTAATGGACTTTAAATAAACCAGTGTTGTAGTGTACATAACAGTCTTTGCCATTTCTGGGAAGTCTCTAGCCCCTCTTGAAGCAATTGCTTTCACATGGCTTCCATCCCAAGGATTCATAAGCCCAGTCAGACTTTGAAGGGATTTGCTGACTAGAACCAAAGTAGCCATAACATTAGTTCCAATTGTCTATTACAATTTAGTCCTACTTCTACTATTTATCAGGCTGCAGCTTGTAACTGTAAACTATAACCAAATCAGGAGAAAGTACTGCCCAGTCCTGAATATTAACAGTAACTTGTTGTATTGCTCCAGATTAGACTGGACTTAGACTATCAGTGACTGGACTTAGAGCTCAAGGGTCCCCTCTTCCTTCTGATCTAAGATTTCTTCTCAAGATTGCTAATAGGTTTGCATACGTTTACCCAAGACTGGCAGTTGTGGATTCTCATAGGCTTTTGATATTGTTTTCAATTGTCTCATATCCTAGCAGTTCTGAAACTGTTTTTTCTTGTTATTTCTCCTTGAAGGAAGAGGTTTTGTTAGCATTTCTGCTGTTGCTTACAAGTTGTGGTGCTAGCACCAACAGACTGTGGCCTCAGACACTGCAAGAGATAGCATTTCTTTGTAGATACCTTTTTTTGACGTTTTCGTTAAAAAAACAAAATGAGAAAAAATAGCAAAATTACCCCTCCCCCTTAAATTTTGAAAAATACTTTTTTTTGTATATTCACTTACGAAAGGATCTTCACCCAACCCTAAATTCTTGTGAATTGGCGCTCCTAAAAATTATTCAAACATTTAATTCCTAATGATTGTTACAATGCAATTAAAACTAACAATGGATCTTTTTTGTATCAATTCTCTACTTAAAAAAATTCATATGTTATTATCTTGTTTTATTAAAGGCCTTCTAGAATATGATATGTTTTTTTTTTTTTTATTCATGAATTTTCTAATTTTTGTCAAGTAAGATCATGTTAAATTTGGAACTGCAAAGTATTTTTGAACTAGGTTTGACTACTTTTTAGTGCAAACAGGTAGATTTGCATTTCAGGTGACCTAGGCCCTTAAAAATATATTATCTAATTCCTTATCTATTAAACATAATTCATACATTGCTGTCAATTTTCTCCTCACCCCTAGCCTGAAAGTAATTCTTTCAGACGTATCTAGAGCAGAGGTAACTGATATTTCTTTTAGTTCACTGATTTGTTTTTCAGCTTATCAGTGAATTCAACATATCTACGATTAGGAAGTAACTAGTACCTTCAAGAGACTAGGTCTGTATCCTCATAATGAAATGGACAGTCTGGGATTGGGAAGCTTTAATAATCTCCTTTTTGTCTTTTTGGCCAATACTACTACTACTAACAACTCACCAAGTTGTTAGTAACAACTACTAACAACTCACATCACCAAGCCGCCTGAGGCCAACACAGCTACGCACGCTCCTCCTCACCCCAATCTATTCAAAGTCTCCATTTTTACACCCTCCCACGAAGTTCCCATTTCCTTTAAATATTTCTTTATGACGTCATCCCACCCCAGACGAGGACGACCTGCTTTCCGTTTTGCCCTAGAAGGTTGGCCAAAAAGAACAATATTTGGCAATCTGTCATCCTTCATCTGCACAATATGCCCTAGCCACCTCAACCTTTCTTTCATTATAGCCCTAGAGAGCAGCATTGAACCACATTTTTTGTATAGCCTATTGTTTGAAATACGGTCTGTCAGCCAAGTACCCAATCCTTAAGCAATTTCTCTGGAAAACATTTAGCAAATCTTCATCCGCTTTTCGGAGCGTCCATGCTTCAGAGCCATATTTGACCACTGTCATCAATGTAGCTTCTAATATTCCAATCTTGGTTTGCAGACTTATCTTCTTATTCTTCCAAACTTTTTTTTAACTGTGAAAAAAACACCCTGAGCCTTGGCTATTTTAAAACATCTTCACTGCTCCCACCATCTTTACTAATAATACTACCAAGGTAAGTGAAGCTGCCCACCTGATCAATCTTTTCACTACTCAACATCACCTTTTCATCTTCACTTATTCCTAGCCTTAGTGACTTAGTCTTCTTAACATTACTTCTCAAACCTATTCTAGCATCCTGAACTCTCAAAACCCCATAGACTTCATTCATTTTGCTTACCCTTTCATCTAGGATGCTTACACCATCAGAAAAATCTAACACCAGGAAACTTTTTCCTCCCAATTTGAGTCAGTGGTTTCCTTTTGCCTTTCCTGTGCTCCTTAAGACGAAATCCATCAAAATAATCCATATAAAGGGGGATAGAGCACAACCCTGTTTAACTCCTGATTTAATGCAACACCAGCTGCTAACCCCATTTCCTCCCTTAAATGCAGCAGTGTTATTCTTGTACATAGCACTAATCACTTTAATGTATTTGTCTGGTATACCATACAAGCATAAAACCTTTAGTAAAGCTCCTCTACCAACAGAATCGAACGCTTGCTCATAATCTATAAAACTGAGGACCAAAGGTGTTTGACAACTCAGGCACTTCTCAATAATTAACCTAAGAGTGAAAATTTGGTCAACACATCCTCTACCTTTTCTAATACTGCACTGTTCTTCTCTTAAAACTTTGTCTACAGTATCTCTCGGTTTAAAAAGTATCATATTACTAAGTAATTTACTACCTACAGAGGTCAGACTAATGCCTCGATAATAACCACACTTACTTTTATCACCTTTCTTATAAACTGGCTTAATTAAGGTTTTCCTAAAATCATTAGGTACTTCCCCTTTTTCAAAAGTCATATTCATAATCTTCAGTAGCTTATTTCTAACCTCAGAGTCACCATATTTAAGAAACTCATTTACCACCCTATCAGCACCTGGAGCCTTATTATTTTTTAATCCTTTTGATACTGTTGCTAATTCCTCCTCACAAAACAAATCTTCTTTCACATCCAAGGTATCACAAACTTTTTCATTTTCCTCTATATCTTTTCCTGCAACTCTATCTCGGTTAAGAACATTCTCAAAATTTTCAGCCCATCTCTCTTTAGTTTTTTTCTGATCGCTAATTGCGGCCCCATTCCTATCTTTAACTGTGCCAAGTCCGGATTGACTACTCCCTCTCAATTTGTTAACACGCCAGTACAATATTTACTATAATGCCGTCTAGCTGCATCTTCCAGATCCTCGGCAATTTTATCCATGGCTCCCCCTCCACTTCACACCTCCTTAGTTCATATTTTAATGCTTTCTCCACTTTCTTTACATTCCTTTTGTTTTCATATGATCTATCACTCAGATAATTCTTGTACAAGTCCTTTCTCCTTTCTATTAAATATAGAGCTTTTTCACAAATTATTCCAACCATCTTCCACATTATCAAATTTTAAACTCAAGTTTAGTATTCAACTGTTCCTGGAAAGTTACTCTCAAATTCTCATCCTGTAGTCTACCAACATCATAACTTCCCGGGAGGTAGCTACCCTACCGATATTTCAGTTTTAAATTAACCCTTGACTCTACTAGATGATGATCTTTACTTTTAACATCAATAACAGCACCCCTATATACCCTAGTATCTTGTATTGATCCTGCCAGTCTTTGGTTTATAATAAAATAATCAATAAGGTTTGCTGTCTTGCCATCACGTGAATACCACGTTAACTTAGGGGCCACTTTATGACCAAACACCGTATTGGTTATAACTAGATTGTTATACCCACAAAATTACAAAAGTCTGTATCCATTACTATTTTCTTTTCCTACACCAAATTTACCTAGGCTAGGATACCTTCTATCCCTATTTCTACCAACCTGGGCCTTAAAATCTCCCAGTAAAATCATCATATTTCTACGTGGGACCCTGTCTAGTTGCTCCTATAACTGTAAACAAAATTCATCTGAGTCACTAGTATTTCCGTCAGTTGGTTCTACAGGGGCGTATACTACTATAACGGATACCCTGAAGTTTTTAGTCATAAAATGAGCAATTAGTATTCTATTATTATTATCTTCCCAGCCTAAACAAGACTTAGCAGCTTCCTTATTTATCATGAGCCCTACTCCCTATGCTTATCCCCAGGAGTGTATCCAGGATTTTTTTTTTTATGAGGATTACAAAAAACGTAGACAAAATTTATTTATATGTATTTTTGTTATGTTTTTACGAGTTGGACAAAAATTTCGGGGGTGTTCAAGCCCCCTAAACCCCCTCCCCTCCTGGATATAGCCTTGCTTATGCCCAAAGGAGCTGTTTGGATTGGATTTTGTATCTCTTGTCACTCTTCTTTTGCGATGCCTGTTATTTTGTCTTTTGGTATCACAATTTCATCAACAATAGAATTTTCTAATAATTTAAAATTTGAGTAACTTGTATGACAAGTTGTTTTCTAGTGAGCCACCCACTGAGCAGAATTTCTTTAGGGCATGGAATCTTTTTGAGGTTTGGTTCGGATTTGCTTTGTCTTCTTGTCTTGGTACTTGAATGTCTCTGAAGCATGTGTGAAGTGTGTGTTCATATTTTTGGTCTTGGTATATTGTTGGATAAGTGCATTTGGGAAGCACTAAATACTAACAATAAGTTGTCTTTCGACATAGTTACCATTTTAGTTACCGTTTTAGGGTGCTAGCTTTGTATTCCTTCATCATAGAAAGATGCCACCAGCTACTAACAGCTTCTTTCCCCATGCCATCTTTGTAGAAGTCGTGGCCACCAAAAATAAAGTCACTTTATTATAATAAAGTCACTATATAATTAAGTCACTATATAATAAAGTCACTATATAAAGTCACTACGTTAAAAAGAAATGAAGTCACTAGGTGCCTGGCACATGTTAAAGTGGCTAAATGAAACTCTTGCAATGCAAAATCTGTAATAAGCTGTTCAATTTAAGTTTTATTTTGTGTCCATATGTGTGAACTTTTGCTACCCTAGGTTGCACACAGTTTTCTTGAAGATTTAGTTCCTTATTTTCCCATCATTTCTCAGTTACTAAAATTCAACAAAGACGACCAGGGGAAAGAAACTGTTAACACATAACTGTAATTGCAGGTAGCCTTCTTTCTAAGTTGAAAGAAACTTGTGCCCTGCTGTGACAAGTGCTTTATTAATAATGGTTGGAACTCTAAATACAAATATTCAACTTGCTTCCAACAAGATACCGAGTGATTGTGGAAGAACAAGTCGAGTTTTTTAGTTTTTTATTTCATTTTATAGGTGAGTAAGATTGCAAATAAAATCTGCACAAGCAAGAAGAAGAGATTAATAAAGACTATTCAGTGAAATGATTCCTTTTGAGTGTTATTTTTAGGTACAATTATTACTTAATAATAACTATTACTTAATAATTATTAGGTATAATTATTAGCATGAATGTATGCCCGATCAATTTTTCAGTTGCAATTTTTCTCTTAGTACTGTCCCTACTCCCAATTACAAATACAATTATCAAAATTAGCGGTTTTGTTGTTCTCATTTAAACAACAATTCTAATTTTCAGGGGGCAACCAATTGCAGCATTTTCAGATCAGCTGGGTGATTTAGGAAGTGGAGCTGGCCGAGGAGGAGGAGGCGGTGGAAGTATCCGCGAAGCAGGTGGTGCTTTTGGAAAAAGAGAAGCTGCCCAAGAGGAACAATATTTTCGGAAACTAGTAAGATAGATTTTCAAATAATTGTAAACCCATGTATTTTTTTTTTTTTTTTTTTTTTGTATAATAGCAGCAAACAGTCTTGTCATTCATCCTGTTGCAGCTGGAATTGGGTAGCATTGGGTAGTATTATTATTGAAGTAATATCATACTCAATATATATCCGCTTTGAGCTGATATGTTTGGATTTATGATTACAATACAACTACTAAAGTAAAGTTGAAAATCTGCCATCATTAACTTTTTTGATTTTGACAAGAATATTTTGAATAAACAAAATTTGCTTTCATAGCATGCAGTGTAAAGTGCATCGAAATTCAGAAGAAAGAGAAAGATACTTTTTGAAAAAAAAAACTGGCATGAGGTATGGTATAGGCTACATAGGATGGGTTTTTGGGTGCAATTTCTTACAGCCAATTCTGTAAAAATCTTAAGTTGCTCTGTCTCAGGAATTTTTCTAGATTTTGTATTGATTTTGTTTTATTCGATTGGCAATGATTATTTAGATAAATCAAATTATTTGTTTAGAAGCATAAAAAAAAAATTGCATGAGGTATGGTATAGGCTACATAGGATGGATTTTAGGTGCAATTTCTTACAGCCAATTCTGTAAAAATCTTTTAAGTTGCTCTGTCCCAGGAATTTTTCTAGATTTTTTTATTGCTTTTGCTTTATTTGATTGGCAATGATTCTCTAAATAAATCAAATTATTTGTTTAGAAGCATATGCCATCGTTTTGTGTTTGCTAAAAAAAACGATAAACACTAAAAAAAAAAATCAAATTTTTGTGATTAGTATTTCTAAATTAGGAAGTAAAAAATCATTTTTCTTATTGTTGATCTAATTCTCTGAACAAAATGTGTGTCAAATTAAAAAAGACAGTGATAGTAATTAATTGAAACCATCCCAAATATAATTGCACAGAGGTTTAATTCCAATATTAGTACAGGAAAATGAGCTCCAAAAAGAGGTCGACCCGAAACAAATTGCAACAGAAATGATTTTTACACCATCTTGTAGAGAAAAAAAACCTGAACAACATATAAATTTTCGCATATTCTGAGTCGACGCAAAATAACCGTTTTTTGGCTTTTAATGCGATTTTTTTTACGTTTTCCGGAAAAAAATATAATTTTAGTATCCGACCGTTTTTCTTGAAATGAAGTATGATTCTAACCCAAAATAACATGGCGAGACCGAAAACGAAGTCGGATTTAGCGTAAGAAGCACCATAAAAAAAGTAACTGTATTTTTTCGACTTTTTTCGCCTAAAAAATACAATTTTCGTTGTAGCCCGATTTTCTTGAATGAAAGTGTGGTTCTGACGTAGAATCACGCGCTGAGATCGAAAATAGAATCAAATATGTTGGTCACTGAACCAGAAAAAAAATCATAAAAATTAAAGAATGATCTACATTTTTTTAGACAATAATTCTTGAAGGTGAATTAAAAACCGAACTGGTTTTCGGTGGTCAGTATCGTAAATCACACTTAAAACACTCTTCGTATACAATTTAGGGTCAACCCAGAGTGTCTAATCTTCACAGTCTATTAAATAGAATCAATCTTATAAAAAATACAAAATAGAGAATCAGATTCCGACTAGTTTCACAACTTTTTCATTTGGAATGGATTAACGACTAGGGTTCTAGGTTCTCTTCATCATTGTTGCTGTCGAGTTTTGGGGCGTTGGAACACATTGGTCCCTTGCAGGTTCTGCATGCTGAAGTACAAACTAAGACGTTTTTAAAGCAGCTAAACCTCGTTGAATTACACTGTACACCACAGGAGCACTTCAAGATCTTTAGGAGCATACGCGGGGCTGGTGGGAGGTTAGTGGTTAATGAGTACAAGAAGTCATCTTTATTCTTTCATCCCCATTCCTCGGCTTTCAGTTCCGGATCCGGCTCCCCGGTCCATACCTGAACTTTATAAAAAACTCTATAGCTATGAAACTTGGCTGCATCAGAAGTTGGTGTCAGATGTTCTGGGTGAACAAAAGAGTTTGCCGTTGTCACTTTCTTTTCAAAAACTTCTCTGCGGAGTTTGTTCAAGTTCCCTCCTTTCGACGAACCGTATATGATCAGCAGGGCGTCTTCGCAGGGCGTCCATGTCGCATGGCCTGGTCTACAATAAAAAGCAAAGTGGAGTAAATACAGGTGTCGTCACTAGCTGGGAGATCGATCATTGGGAGGAAAACAATAGACGATTTCCCTGGGTGATTCCCCACCATAAGTGTTTGCTGCGTGTCATTCCAACCCGGCCTTGGAGTTTTCAGGTACCAGGAGGAATGCCAGAGGATTTCAAGGGTAGAGTTAACAACTGGTTGGAAATCTCTCAGACCTTCATATCTGATTCGCGGGAGTATGGAATCATCTGATTTATGGTGCACAATGCATATCTTTTGAACATTTCTTATGTCATCGGCAGTGGGATTAATCCTAGGAATGCGTATTCTAGCAGAAGTTGATGCTGGTGTCACAGAGGCAATGATACCCATACCGTGGAAAGTATTGTTGCCATCGAGAGTGCAGATATCATGATCCACGTTGTCGGCAACGTGGTGAATAAACCCGCCAGGGAGAATTTCATCCAGATCCTCAACTGCGCTGATGGCTGAACATCTTTCGAATTGCCGAACTTCATAGTACGACGAAAAGAATCCCAATGCGTTCAGAGTGTCGATGAGATATCGCGACGCAAAGTGATGATGCATCTGTACACCCAGACCTATTTGCAGAGGTGCAATTACAGCTTGTGGTCTAGCTGCTTGTATGATCGCATGACCAATACTAGCAATTTTGAGGTCTACGGTCTTCCCAACAAATATTTCCCGAAGAAAAAGTCTGAGGCTGTCAGGTACAAAGTTCACAGCTTCTGAAGTGGTTGACAGTTTTTCTAAAACGTCGTAGTCGTCTTTGTTTGTCTGTAGGCCTTTTATGTCGTTTTTCAACAGTTTCGCTGCAGCGCAAAGCAACTGTGCTTTTTCCTTCTCGGGATCTGCAGATCTTGCTTCCACATGAGACTGATTTAAGATTGATGACGCAGTATCCGTGAAAGTCACTACATTCGACTTTCCGTCGACAGTCGAGATGAGAATTCTAGTACCGAAGTGCTCGAGAATCTTTTTCTTCATATAAACATTGCTGTAAGGTTCAACATCCACTTCAAGAGCGTCACGCATCTTTTGAACTACATCACTGACTGTTGTCTGTTCTTCGTCATTCCTTTCAAGAAACTGCATCGCTTTTATGAAAGCATTCGTTTTCACCTCGTCCTCTGGTCTGCCTGACCTTATTCTCTTTTTTTCAGGCTCACAGTTCATGTTCTCGTATTTGAATAGAATCTCTCAGCTTGTCCGAAAGTTATTGCTGCTAAACTGATGGTACACGGCATCAGCGGCATGATGGTCTGGGACGGTGCATATCCTTCGGAAAACACTGACTGCCCAGTCATCATTTCTCAGTTCGCATGTTTCTTTAATTGTTTTGTCAAAGTCTATGATCCGAACGCAGAAAACATCTGAGCTTTTTCGGTGTGAAGCTGAGAGATCAACAGGGCAGCCACAAAACAAGCAACACTCGTTAAACCTGAACTTTGAAGTAATCGACCGCAACTCGCACTTGGCAGTGGAAATTTTAGCTAGCCACTCATCCTTTCGCCTTTGAGTGTCATTGTCAATGTTACGTTTGTGTGTATAATTTTTTCTGCATAACTCATGGACCTTCTGTCCGGCAGTGACCACAACGGTATCCCTTCGCATCTGACTAGATTTGTTAATTCCGGCAGCTCCTTTCTGTGTAATAATCATGTAATTTGAGTCGCCTTCGACATTTCTTTTGCAGATTCTGCAGTGCTCAAACTGAGTAGACATCTCGCTATAAAAAAAAAAAAGAGTTATTAAGCAAAACATATCTGATCGAAATTTTAAGAGATTTCTTTTGTTCAGCCTTTTTGAAAGGTCCAGTAATAATGTCTCTAGGGATGTCAACGTCCCCAAAGTCTTATAGACAACGGCTATAGGCAAGGCAATTACTTCATTGTTGCACATGGATACGTTATTGAGAGGGCTATGTTTGTTTGAACTTTATTTTCCAAGAAGACGAGGGATATTCAAATGAGCCTTACAGAGAATGTTGAGGAAAGTGTTGAACTAAATGAAAACACGTTATGTTTACACAGATTGTCAAAAGGGTGAAACACAGGAATAAGTAAGTATAGTAATTGGGAAAATTCAGGGACTGAGAAGGGATATGATCAAAAGACAATATTTGCATGCTACCAATACTACTTGAGCTACTACTATCATACTTCTCCATTTACACTACTGAGGGGAAAGTTGAACTAAATCCAAAGACGCTGTGTGCATGCACAGCGTCAAACTAGCCTAGCTCAAGAATTACTTGGGGTATTAAGTTGGAACTTTCAGAGAATGCTTAAAGGGGAAATATCGTCTCATCAAAAGGCAATATGCGCACACTACTGCTAACGCTACTGTTAGTGCAACATTTACTACTACTACTTCTATTGCAACTACTTTTAAAGTTAACCTGTCGTGATGATGAGGTCACCTGTTGGTACAAGGTGTATTTCAGGGGACGATTGTCTTCTCAATAGATGTCGCTGTAAAACAAAAAAAAACAAAAAACTTTAACTGACATGAAACATCAAAGAATTTGATGCAAAGCAGTAAAGTACAATAATTTACCCTTTAAACTTTTAAAGTATTCAGTTCCGAACCACCATTATAAAAACCGACTTCTTACCTGCGTTAATCATTCATCAGAACACTAGCAGATTCACCGGAAAGTGTTACTCGACTGTTAGATGGCGGACTTTTGAATAAAATTTTCCTCGGGGTAGATGACGAATTTAAATAAAGGTTATGACTGTCACTGACCGGAACTAGTTTTCTACTCGACTTTCTGTCATTACTTGAGGTCTTCGTCTAATTGATGTCTCAGTCAAATCTTGGGACTAAACTTTGAAATCTTTAAAACACTGAGTGATGACTGTGACGATTTTAATTTTTATTGCATTACGTAACCTTCGAAGTGTCTTATACTAGTGCCTAGTTCATGTATTTTTATGAACAACCGATCATTTGTTGAATAACAAGTGCCGATAGATTGTCTTTACAAAAATTACCGCAACGCATATTGATGATAGTGAAACTTTTTTGTTTTGCACCAGACACCCAATAGGACTTCATTTTCTGTCTCAGCTTGTCATTCTGCATCAGACTCATACTTCATTTCAAGAAAAACGGTCGGATACTAAAATTATATTTTTTTCCGGAAAACGTAAAAAAAATCGCATTAAAAGCCAAAAAACGGTTATTTTGCGTCGACTCAGAATATGCGAAAATGGATATGTTGTTCAGTTTTTTTTCTCTACAAGATGGTGTAAGAATCATTTCTGTTGCAATTTGTTTCGGGTCAAACCTCCATTTGCCTGTACTATATGTTGGTGTTAAAATCTCAAGAAGACTTGCCTAACTATTTTCCGTTTGGAGGGGGGGGGGGGGGAGGAGTTTGAACATAAATAAATGTGTTTCTATGCCACCATTTTTGAGCAAAGTGTGATTCTTAGTTCTCCGTTTGTATAAAAATGATTCCAAAGATACATGATTTTAATTTTTTTTTTCTTTTTTTTTTTTTTTTTTTTTTTGGCCAAAAATTGTATGTGAGAAATTGCATTCAATGAGCCTTCTTTGATCGGCTTTATCGTGACGTAGGGATATTGACCAAAAGCAAATATAGGTATTAAATTTTTTCTGTTAAATGCTTTGTATATTAAATTTAACAAAATTTGAGACTCTGAAGGTACCCCCCCCCCCCTGCCCAAAGAAATATGAACTAAAACAAAGTGAGATTCAAAATGAAGTTTAATAAGGCAGACGGAAAATGAGAGCAATATTTGTTATATATGATGACTATTTAAGGTTGGATGTCTTTCCCCTTCCCTTTTGGATGTCTCTCCCCTTCCCTTTTGGATATGACTGGTGCACTCAAACTGAAATTTAAGCTTTCTCTTTCTTTATCTTCTCTTGAGTATTTGATAATGGATATGAAAGAGAGGACCAGGAAATTTTTCCTAGGGGGGAGGATACTTAAAAGAGTGTGTTTTGACCAATCTTTTCATTTTATGCTTGTGGGGAAAGAATCTCATCCCTTAAGCCTTTATGCTCCAAAATATTTACTGTTTTCAATTCCAATGCTTTAAAAACCAATAAAATCAGAAACTTGCAATTACCAACTAAAATGTTCATTAGTTTTTAATTTACGTCTCAGTATTCTGCAAGCTATACTATATTGGCAGATGGTTATGACCTTTTAACTACGCTGAACAAATTGGCTATCTGAAAGTTTTGATTGGATGTATTTGGGGAAATGATGGCCGGGGGGGGGGGCTGGTTGCCCTCCAATCACTTTCGACTGTCAGAAAGGGCAATAGAACTTGTAATTTCTGTTCGAATGATCCTCTTTCGAAGTTTCTGCAACATCTCCTTCTATACAAAGTAACCTGGTTAAAAAAAAAAAAATACATAGTGCCCAAATCGCTCTTTACTTAGGCAGCGCGATTACGCTACCTATGATCTTCGGACTGTTTTTGGAACAAATGGCTGTCTCAAAATTTCTATCAGATGCATTTCGTGAAAATACGACGTGTGGAGGGGGGGGGGTAGTTGCCCTCTAGTCACTTTGACTCTTAAAAAGGGCACTAGAACTTCTGATTACCTATCCAATGAGCCCCATCCGAAGTTGATACGACCACCCTTTTTTATAAGAACCTTATATCCCCCAGGGCATAACTTACAACCATTACCCTGGGGGCTTTGAGCGGAGGGACCTTTCAACTATGCTTAACAAAATGGCTATCTCAAAATTTTGATTGGATGCTTTTGGGGAAATGATGGGCGTGAGAGCTGGTTGCCCTCCAATGAATTTTGGCTAATAAAATGGGCACTAGGCCTTTGAATTTCTAATCGAATGAGCCGTTTTCGAAGTTCCTACAACTCCTTCTATACAGAGTGCCCTGGTCTAAAAAAAAACACACACATTGTGCCCACATTGCTTTTTACTTATTATTGCTTTTTACTACTTATACTACTTATACATTGCTTTTTATGCATATATATATATATATATATATATATATATATATATATATATATATATATATATATATATATATATATATATATATGCAAATTAAATTGCTTTGTACATGCCTATTCATGGGGAGGGGTCCCTGTTCATGGGATCCACCAGATAATACATTTTTGGAAGTATCTGATCCTGGCAAGGTATAACAAACCCACACAAGGATAAACCCAGAAAACCTGAAAAATGAAGACGCTGCCAAATGTTACAAATCATCGGTTAAAAAGTAACTGTTATTGATCAAGTTATGTCAGTTCATAACAAAAACTATAATCACTAAGTTTTACAACTTGCAAAATGTATCAGCCATGACTTAAAATATGCACTGTATCCAAAGGACCATGAGAAGATTACCAATAATTTTCAGAAACTACGAAAAATCCACTCGCAAAAGGATGGGGCTCAATGTGGAAATTTGTGCAATTCTTCCCGAAGGCTGAACCGAGAATGGGCAAAAATCATCTATTCCTCTCTGTAAATGTTAATTGAAGGCAATGGCCGAAATTGGGGGATCTTTCATTTCAACCAATCAGTTCTTAGAGAAAATCCTACTTGTGGTCATTTAAAAATTTCTAAAGATTTTAAAGATTCCTGCCTTGCTAAAGAATGAGGTGGACCCTAAACCTGCTTGTCTCTGGGAAACACCACTTGTTTCTTGTTTAAATTTACTGCTACTACTAACAACTCACTGCATACCATGAGCTGAGGCCAACATGCGTGCTTCTTCTCCTACCCAATCTATTCAAAGCCACTCTGTTTGCACCATCCACGAAGTTCCCATTTCCTCAAATATTTCCTTACGATATCCTCCCACCCCATTCGGAGACGACTTGCTTTTCGTTTGGACCTAGACGATTCCCTGATAACTGTGCAGCAAGAAGTCCCTGGGACTTCCAGTTAAATTGAGGATTTGTGCAATCCTGGGCCAATCTTTGTAACAGTGAGGTTTAGTTTGCCAATGGGAAACTGACAAAAACTTTTGAAAAGCGCTTTGATTATGATTTTATTAACAATCTACGATTTAAGCCAGCCAGAACTACCTCGAACAAGTTTTGGATTTCGAATGTGTCTAAATGAGGGTGGTTATATTTTTGGTTCTATCAAATTCTTGAATTTGATAGAGAACTAAGACTTCTTTAGGTAAAGTTGACAGTACAGTTTACGTTAGAAAAATAGCTATACTGAGAAAGAATATGCCATAGAGAAGATGGACACCGTGCTAAGCTATTTATGCATTTATAAATGCAGTTAATAGATTATCCTCTTTTTAATATGAAACTAATTTATTTGACAAAATAGAGGTTCATACCTTTATTCATATAAGGTCTTGACTTTACAATATTATACAAAAGCACAAAAATAAGAACACAACTCTAGGGACTGATCAATGATTTCTAGGGCCTAGATGTTAGCCCCTGGAGAATATCAAGTGTTCATATTAAGATATCCTAGTGCGTCTGATGCACTAGGCACTCAATACACAGAAAAAGAGAGAATCGTGCTATACACGCATGTGTATTAGTAGAAAGAAAATTTTATTTTAAAGTTATATTGAAATGAAACAGAATCTTTTATTTCCAGCGGAGTACTGTTCCAAAATTTTGGAAAAACTTATTTATGGAAAAAGCTGCTCTTTGCTTGTGAAAAATATCTGGAATGAGATAAAAATGTGTAGGTGACGACGTTGGATAAGCATGACAATACGTCGATATATGAAAGAGGACAAGTTGTATCAGTTCCGGGGATGCTATAATATTCATCTATTTATACATGAATACAGAAGTTTGGAGCTGGATAATTTATCTTACTGTTAATAACTGAAATTTAAGAAAAGCTTCTTTAGTATTTAGTTTAGGAGTAGCGGTTTTAAGCCTCATAATCTAAGGGGAAAGGTATACCGTAGGAGTGTAAAATATAAAATATAAGAAATTTAATGTCAGAAAAACTTAGGGGGGGATTAGATGCCCTCCCTCCGCCCAAACGTAGAACCACCACTGCTGTTTAGTATGTTTGTTAGTATTTTAAAAAAAAGGTCTCCTTTGATTATTCTTTTCTAGCAACATGAACAATTAGCAAAGCTAAAGCAGCAGCTTGATGAAGAGCTCGTGTTCCATGAGTCGCAGATTCAGGTTCATGAAGAGGCAATTGCTCGTCATAAACAACGAATCGGCGATTTACACAAGAAGAAAGAAGAGCATGAGTAATTGCTGGTGTTTGTAGACTAAAGTACTGTTTTTGGCATTTTATTTACCTAATTCGAAATGTGATGTGAAATTAAATATGTGATAGTTTCATTTCTGCTTTGAAGCTTATCGTTATATTTATGGAGGCAAAGATTTTGTCCCCTAGGGTCCCCCTCCCTGAAATTCAATCGCCCTTTTTCCGGCCCTGTTTATAGAGATTAACTTTTATCTGCTGGCTGTCATTTTTGGTGCCAACATCGGAATTGCAGTAAAATTACAGAGAAATTGAACCCTATAAGAATATTTTTTTAAGGGGGAAAAGCAAGGAACTAAGGAGAATAGGATCTTTGGGGGTTAGATGCAAGGCCGTACCCAAGATTTTTTTTCGGAGATGGGGGGTTTATTCTAAAGATTTTTTTTTGGGGGGGGGTGTACACAAAAAAAAACTCAAAAAACGCATACAAAATTTGTTTCTATCCATTTTTGTTACGTTTTTACGAGTCAGACTGACATTTCTGGAGGGGGGGGGGGGGGTTAAAACCGTCCTAATCCCACCCCCTCACCTGGGTAAGGCCTTGGTTAGATGCAAATGCCAATATCACTAGCACCGTCAGCAGTACAAGGTAAAGTTTTAAAGTGTAGACAGTTTATCATATAGCTAGGTGACATTAGATGTCCCTGTTTGTTATTTCTTGCACATCGATTTGAGTTTTGTTCATTAGTTTCCCATACTCATAAAAAAAATGCTGCTCTATGCAAATAAAAGTGATGTTTGATATTAACTTAAGTAGATGAAGAAACAAAAAAAAATGCAGTATAAAAATCATATAATAGTAATAATAAATATAATGATAATAATATAAATAATAAATATAATGATTATAAATATATAAATATTATAATAATAAAACATAACAGGACTAGCTAAGCAGACATGTGGGCCCTGAGTGCTGCTTTTCTTTTTTGACGGATTTCGTACCCGTCCTTCGTTGTAGACGTAATTAGGGTTTTTTCTTGGTTTTGGACGACTGGCCAGTTGATCACAACAGCAAACTTGCCTTCAGTAACTCCTGTAACACTAAATGCCACTTGACTTTTTTGTAGTTCTTAAAGTTTTGGGATAAGTGTCTTAAAGAATCTGCATGCACACAATTCGCGAACCATGAATATCGACATTTACCGGCACAGTTTATAGAATTATCCAGTAAGTTTATCGCAGATCATTTTTGGTCTTCATTCTCGGTGCGAACAAAAAGCTCCTCCCACTTATTTCTGCATTAGCGGGTTAGTGTGTTTCCGTCAATCAATGAGAAATGGTTGCAAAGTGCATTATTCGTAATTGCGAAAGCAGAAAAAAAACTTGGTGAGCCAGCCAAGTGGTTTGCAAGTGTCCCATCTCACAGGTATGACTTAATTTATATACAAATTATGACTTAATCTATTATTTACATACAATGGACTCAAATGATTGGCCTATGTAGGATTTTATAAAAAAAGGGGTTGGGGGTTGATGAAATTTGTGAAAATAAGGAATTTTTCTTCTTCTAATAACTGGTGAAATAGGTGTGATGGTTTCAGGGGCGGATCCAGGATTTTTTTAGGGGGGGGGGCAAAATAGGTTGATCCGACAAACTTACGTTAGGAGCAAGTTTAATTAATGCAAACCTGCGTTAACTTGGTAAATTACGCTACTTTAGACTACTTTAGGGGGGGCACCCCTCGCCCCCCCTCTGGATCTGCCACTGGATGGTTTATCATTTTTTTTCACGTCGTGATGTTTATTTTCTACGATATTTATTTTCTAGATAAGACTACTTTCGTTTTCAATCAATATTTTCGTATGAAATGGGCAAACCATTCCTGAACTTTAAACAATAAACTCCTCTGTTTGAAAATCTTTGCACTTTGTGAATTTAGATAACGGTAAGGGTTCCTGATTGAGACCAATTTTAGGACTTGGGTTCTAATTATTGGTTGCTGTGGTAAAAGTTGCCATAATAGCCCTATCCAAGAACAGTACCAAACGTCTGTTAAGAAGTGTTTTTCGTAAAATTCTTAGGAACTTTCAGAAAATTTTATTTCTACTGATCTTAAGTTTAATATGGCCTTTACTTTTCTTTAAAAAAAACTTTCTTTTTCGTAAAGTTTTCGTAGTGTATATATATATGTATATATATATATATATATATATATATATATATATATATATATATATATATATATATATATATATATATATATATATATATATATATATATATATGTATATATATATATATATATATATATATATATATATATATATATATATATATATACGTATATATATATATATATATATATATATATATATATATATATATATATATATATATATATATATATATATATATATATATATTTATATCGGCTTGTACAAACAGCTCCTCTCATTTGATCTGCCATCAGCGGTCCAATTACCCTGGAACACGTATTTTGGCAGAAACTTTCTCAAAATGCCTTTGAAACCAACTTGAGACTTCGAAACCAATTTTTAATTCCTAAAAACAGCTAATAATAACATTACACTACTAATTACCGATTTTCATGTATGTATTGGAATAAATTAATTTAAAATTAGTTTATTCAAAATTAGTGTTCCAACGTTGAAGCGAAGTTTCGTGTCCAAGAGAAATCTGACTTGTATACCCGTGAAAAGATCTGATGCCGCTTATGTTTATATATGCAAAAACGTTCTCTGGAGCACTTGCACCCCGGTCCGGGTTTTTATAATGGGTGAGATAGGGAATGGTCATACTGCTAATTCTATAAACTGTGTTTACCCGTGTACCTCAACAAAAACATAGTCGCTTGGTGTATGTCCGAAACATTTGTTGAATATCCTTATTTCTGACTTTCACCGGAGTATGTCGACATTCACCATGCACTAACGCATGTTTAGCATTTCTGAGATTTGTGTGTAATACTTTGTATATCAATTTTACAACTCTTAAAGCATACGTTTTCTTCCTCCGTGGCCTATTCTGATGTCAGCTTCATAAAGTATACTGAACAATTCCTTGTTGGTAACATACTGTATATTCGTTTCTGCTAGTTTTAATGGTACAAACAACTTTTCTTCATCATTAATTTTCATAACGTCAAAACGTTTTTAATCGTCTGTAATCCAAATGTGTGCAGCGCTTAATTTTAGCAGAAATCACTTAAGAAAGTGTTTTAGACTACTTTTCTTGAGAAAATAAAAACAGTTGTTTTCTCGTTTATCTGCAATTAGTGAATTTAAGTTTTCAATAAAAGATCACGGTTCACTTCTATATCCATTCTGTATAAATCAGGGTACTGAATTTTTTTTAACAACCTTTCCATAAGACTGGCCCAAACTTTGCATAAGACCGACAAAGCGGACTGAATCCAAGCAGAGATAATGATTTGTTTTTTTCCCATCTTATCTTTCAATTAGAGGTAAGGATAGGGTTTCAAGAATTGGATTTTTTCCTCTCTTTTGGACATTCACCAGAGCATATTTGTGATTATCGACATGAGGGTCCAACTCCAAATGCACAAGAATGTAGTGAAATATTTGATATTTCACTGGCACATTTGGTGTTGGTTGACATTCACCATTTTTGGACATTCTCGGCAACATATATACTGTTTTTTGTTGTTATTTTTTTTGTTGTTTTTTTTACGTCTGTAATTTTAGTTAACAGAGTGAAAGAACTCTTGAACTGTAAAAATCTTGTAATACCAGAGTGCTGCTTGGATTTTACTGAAAGCATTAGATTTTCGTTACATTCGTTGTAACATTTTTTTTTTAATATTTGCGTTATGTTGTGTTTTTCTGTAAAGCTTTAAGTAAAACAAGTTTACGAGTAGGCTTTTAATGAGGGTGGGAGGGCCTACTGTTTCAGCTAATTCATGGATATATTGGTGATATTTTTCATTTAAACACAGTTTTGTTTTTCCCATAAATGGGGTCCAGGCTTCACTAGAATCACAATATAAACTACTGCTGTCGTCAGGGGCGTCGTTTGGGAGGGGCGGGGGGGGGGAGTCGCCCCTCCAATAATGTGAAGAAAAAACTATTATATAGCCCATACTGCTTAAATATCTGAATATGGACCCCTCTTGCCCCCCCCCCCCCCAATGAAAGTACTCTAGATTCACCCCTGGCTGTCATCTATGGGTGCCAGCTCTTCATGGTTTATGCTAAATTTTATTTTCACTTCATTAGAAATAGGAGACAACTTTTTTCAGCATTTGATAAATACAACACGAGATAATATACACTAAAAGAGATATAAAAGGAGTCTTGTACTCAGAACGCATTAACAATATAAGGTAGTTGAAAAACCCAAGGTGCTAGTAGTGAAGTGAAGCAGAACTTTCCAGTATAAAATTGGGCTTGTAGGATTTGTTTTTAGCAGGATTTACGCCGTTGCCATCTGAAGATGCCGCTAGAGATGCCAATTATCTTTTTTATTATTATTATACCTTCTCTAAAAGTAACTAGCAGATGGCCCTTTGGGGGTGACCTTTGGTGAAAGGTCATTTCTCATGGTGATACCGCGTCTAAATAAGCCCTTTTTAGGTATTCTTTATGTATCTAGTCCTGACTAGTAGGATTACAACGAACATATATCATTCCAGTAGGTTGTAAGCTGCGAAAAGTTGTTTTTATTTAAAGTATATTTAAAATTATAAATCTATGGGTGGATACTGTTTTTGTACATCTGGATGTGATTTCCTCAACTTTATTGCTCCGTTATTAAATGAAATTTTTTTTCAAGTGAAAGTAAGGAGCAACATTAAAACAAAACGAACAGAAATTATTCTGTATATGAGGCGGGGGGGGGGGGGGCAGGGTGCTCTCCCGTCCTCAACCCTTGCTCTTTACGCTAAGTCGTGAAGTTCTTGAAAAATACTTTCCTCTTTCAAATTCAACGGTCCTTGTGTTTGAGCAGTCTCTCTTACAGAATTGTGGCAAAAAGTCAAACTTTATCATAAAGAGCGAAGGTTGAGTAAGGGACACCCCACCTCATATACACGATAATTTCTGCGTTTTCAGCTTTAATGTTGCTCTTTACTTTTAGTTGAAAAAACTTAATTTTTAATTTAATTTCTGATTGTTTTTCAAATCAGTCCGGGAAATCCCCACCCAATACAAAATTTCCTGGAGACTTTCCTCCCCGCGGAAAATTCCATTATGGAAAATCCCCCGCAAAAAAAATCCGCATATTTTTCAATAGCATATACTATATGCGAACAATTCGTCAATATTAGTGGTCTATCAACTTTTGAATAATCTATCATTAATAATTGGTTCATAATACCAGTTTTTGTTGTTGTTGTTGTTTCTTTTAAAGAAGCTAATTTTGTAAGGTGCTGTGTTGAGGCCAGGGTCGTTAAAAGCCAAAATGTTTGGGGGGGGGGGAGCCGATTGGCTGGTCATTTTACCGACTTTTTGAGTCGGTAAAACTGCTGCGTTTACCGAACAAGTTCGAACTTTCTGTAGATGACATGTCAGTTTTTCATGGTCTTTATTTACCAAACAAAGAATTTTAGTGGCGTCGGAAAAATCATGGTGCTTCGCTTCACGATTTTACCGACTTATTTTGTATACCGATTGACCAAAACACTGGTGGGGGGCGCCCCCTCCCCCCTCCCATACGTGACGGCCCTGGTCGACGCTTAAGGTTGTATTATGCATAAGTGAGAAAAAACTTTGGTTTGGACCCTATATAGCAGTTTTTGATAAAAATTTCAGTCTTTGCTAACTTTAGTTTTTATATCTTTCCAATAGTAATAATCGTTAACGTTATAATTCCCCCCCCCATATATGCCTGGAGATATTGGTTACATTTAGGCATAGGGTTACCTATACCTGGATATTGGTTCATATTGCAAATTCTTTTAGAAATAGAAAAGAAATAAAAATCAGGATCATTATGTTTTGAAAGAATGCTCAATGGAGATGGTCCGAGTTATACATTTCTTATTTGCAATCTGATTGTTATGTTATATTGAAATATTACTTTTTCATGTTTTAAATAGGCCATTAATATAAATAAATCCGTGAATCTCCTATTATATTATACATCTAATAGGTTATACATCATCTTTTATATAGATTTTTTTTTGTCACCTTCGTTTTTTGGAACCCCAACGTACGAATGCGACAGAAGAGACCTCTAGGCGAGTCTCATTTCAGAGTGGAGGACATCTCCGCATCGGCCCACTTGAGTGAAGATTGGAGCAGTGGTGGTTCTGGCCTCTCTCATACACAGGGCAAAATCTTGATTAGCCCCCCCCCCGTCTCCCAAAATTTTCAGGCCAAATTTTAACGAAATTTTCGGTGTATTTAAATCTGACCTTTATTACAGTGGCCTCTGCTAAACTTATTAATTATCTCGTCCCAATTGATTTCTCCTAATTATTTGTTTTCTATACTCATTAACGATAAATCATTAAGTCACTCCTGGCCCATAGTTAATTTGACCTTTTTTTATCAATTGATGTAAGTTCTACCCCCCCCCCGCACCAAAAAAGTGATGACTGCTGTGAAAGTTATAAAATGGACGTGTAACTGAAGTCGATCGGATCACAGCAGAGATGCTGAAGACATCCCTTCGAGTCTGTATAACTGTTTGGGTTGCTCTCCTAGTGGTTGACTGGAATAGCAAAACAATTCCAAAATATTGGACCAGGGGCATACTGGTCACACTCGTCAATAAAGGCTACGACAACTGGAGAGGCATGCTCTTTCGGCCTGGGTGGTCTGTCTCTGATATTATTTCCATTCTTAGACTAATGGTTGAAGAATCCAAGAAGTGGGGCAAAAAAAAAAATATATACATGTTTCATTGATTTTGAAAATGCATTTGATTTTGTTGTTGAGATGTTATAGAAGATTTTGAAATAGTACAGATTATCTCATAAACTAGTCAAATTGACAATCACATTGTATGAAGTTAGTGAATGTTGTGTGCCCACCCCAGAAAATGCGGATACGTGTTCATTTATAATAAGTCTGCTGTGAAACAGGGATGTGTCCTATCCCCATTCCGGTTGGGGGGCTAGCTGTCTACCCCCCCCCCCAGCACACACAGGGAAAATATTCCCTGCGTGACTACCCCTGGAAAACACCCCCGTGGAACCCCCCCCCCCGCGGAAAATTTACAAATTGTTAATGTGTACATTTATCTTAATGCTGGTTCAAATGATTCTTCGTGAAATTATGTTTAGTGATATAAAATTGCGTATCAGATACTATAAAAGAAGGACTCTGGGTCGCTGTACAGGCTGGGGGACGGGCAGATATCTAAAAGAGCCCATTTCAATGCCTAAATCGTCTAATATCTCCATGAACCTTTAGATAAATATAACAAGGGTCTAGGGGGAGGGGTTAAGAGTTAATCTATCACCTTCCTTCATTTATATCAATCCTGGATAAGGGGGATGTGGGGAGATGCCTCCCTTTTTATTACACAAATCGTTTCATATATTTATTTTAAAGTTTCTTATAAGTTTCTGGGAAGGAGGGGGAGGTAGGAGTTGATATTTAATCCTCCTTGATTCCTGGCAATAATAAAAGTAGATTTGTTCAAAACGTAGAACAACTTCTGTCCTTCTATGTAAAATTTATCAGTGATGGTGCAAGCATCAATTCAAAAAGTAGAATTGTTGTAGAAGAAGTAGAGTTGTTCAAAAAGTAGAACAACTTCTGTCCTTCTATGTAAAATTTATCAGTTATGGTGCAAGCTTCAATTCAAAAAGTAGAATTGTTGTAGAAAAAGTAGAGTTGTTCAAAAAGTAGAACAACTTCTTTCCTTCTATGTGAAATTTATCAGTTATGGTGCAAGCTTCAATTCAAAAAGTAGAATTGTTGTAGAAAAAGTAGTTTTTCAAAAAGTAGAACAACTTCTGTCCTTCTATGTAAAATTTATCAGTTATGGTGCAAGCTTCAATTCAAAAAGTAGAATTGTTGCAGAAAAAGTATAGTTGTTCAAAAAGTAGAACAACTTCTTTCCTTCTATGTAAAATTTATCAGTTATGGTGCAAGCTTCAATTCAAAAAGTAGAATTGTTGTAGAAAAGTAGAGTTGTTCAAAAAGTAGAACAACTTCTGTCCTTCTATGTAAAATTTATCAGTTATGGTGCAAGCTTCAATTCAAAAAGTAGAATTGTTGTAGAAAAAGTAGTTGTTCAAAAAGTAGAACAACTTCTGTCCTTCTATGTAAAATTTATCAGTTATGGTGCAAGCTTCAATTCAAAAATTAGAATTGTTGTAGAAAAAGTAAAGTTGTTCAAAAAGTAGAACAACTTCTGTCCTTTCTATGTAAAATTTATCAGTTATGGTGCAAGCTTCAATTCAAAAAGTAGAATTGTTGTAGAAAAAGTAGAGTTGTTCAAAAAGTAGAACAACTTCTGTCCTTCTATGTAAAATTTATCAGTTATGGTGCGAGCTTCAATTCAAAAAGTAGAATTGTTGTAGAAAAAGTAGCGTGGTTCAAAAAGTAGAACAACTTTTTTCCTTCTATGTAAAATTTATCAGTTATGGTGCAAGCTTCAATTCAAAAAGTAGTATTGTTGTAGAAAAAGCAGAGTTGTTCAAAAAGTAGAAGAACTTCTGTCCTTCTATGTAAAATTTACCAGTTACGATGCAAGCTTCAATTCAAAAAGCAGAATTGTTGCTCAGACAGGTTAAGTATTTTTGCATTATATATAATATTGCATTTTATTTAACTACATCTACATGCTTTTTATAATGTTAAATTTGTTCTACTAGACTACAAGCAACCTTCTAAAGAGACGAAAAGGTGTTTTTTCGTCGGATGATTTGCCCCCAATCAATCATTGCACTTCCGGCCGAAGGCATCGAATCAGTACATCGGTACATGCGCAACACAGACCATTGGTAGGCATACCAAACTTTTATTTCTTTCAAGTCTAGCTCAAAACTGACATCTAGGGTGCTGGTGTCCCACCCCCTAACCTTCAGCACCAGAAGAGTTTGCACACGATATTTATATATCGTACTTAACTATAGTTTCAAGAATAAGAAAGCTGTATTTTCAATAGGGGGAAGAACCAGAGGTTTTCAGGATTGGGATGGTAAGTCTCTAGTCACGCATTTTCGTTTTCGTCCCATATATTAAAATAAATTGAACGATTGGTTACTTCTAGGTATTCTGAATAAGAAAATACGAGCCCTAGCTGGTCGGAAAAAATGTTTTTGGCCCGATTAAGGACGAAACAAACAAGTTTTTTCTTAGCTTAAGGGCCTCTTGACTCAGTAGCTTACATATATAAGATTCGAGCTCTTTAGAAAAAAATTGTCGGTACTTTTTCGACCGAACAAAAAGCTAAGCGACAAAAATCTTGTGACACGCTTCACTTTTTCCCTAAACGTAGAAGTCTTCTTGCTTCCTCAAACACTTCACCCAAAATCTCTAACACATCTCTAACACAAACACCCAAAATCTCTAACTCGATCTCTCCAGTCGATCCTGAAATATTAGAGATGTGTCATTTTGATAATCGGTATGCATGATTTGTCTCGATTTAGCTAATCTGTTACCCCTGTTTTTTGTATATCATTGTTGCAGAATATACTGAGGGCGTAGAAGTGAAATGAAACCACGAGATTCTTGGACTAGTGATAGAACATATTAACCTAAGATTGACCTTGATATAGAAATAATTTATTTAATATAATTCATAAAAAATATATCTTACTTTAAATTCCACATAGCGGATACTTTAGTCCTGAAAAGCTCTTTTCAGAAAAAAAGACAACAGAAACGGTTCCAGTATTTTTGAACGTTCATTGGACAACCGTGAATACCACTAGAAGATCACAAAGAAACACTACACTTTCTTTGACTCTAAATTCGGCAGCTTCCGTTTGTTTACGCTGGTTCATTTCTTCAATTTATCATTCCAGTATTGATTGTGTGCAGTACTGTTCATGATCTAGCAAATATACTTAAAGCATTCTCTTCTTTTGGCAGCAGTGAGAATCCCTTCTAATGGGGCTTTGTAAGACCCAAGTTGATCTTTATATACTGTTGCTAAATTAGCGATGTTGATGAGCTGGTTTATGTCTTGGCTCAATTGTTTACACAAGGTTGCTTGTCCGCAGGGTCCTTGAGCAACATATGTAAGAGCATTTTTTAGCTGTTCGAGTGGTCGATCAGAGGTTGGGGGGGTTTCATCAGGAATTGGACTTTCAAACCTCTTTTGGTATTCAATGTTTCCAGCGCCTGGAATTTCGTCATAGCTTGCATCGTATTCAGGTCCATAAAAGTTGTTATCGCTCCTCGTTAGTGCAGCTGTTAGTAAGCCTAGTCCTGTGAGACCAATTGTACTTGCGGCAAGTCCACCACTGACTGCTAAAGGACTGCGACCCTTGAAGAAATGACCTATTTTTGTCCTTAAATGGGTTAGCTTTTTCTTTTCCAACAGTTTATTGAGTAAATATGCAAGTTTCAGCTTATGAAACACAGTTCTAGACACTCCGGCTACTTTACCCTGTCGGCCTTGCTCCGTAATTTCATTTTTATTTGCAACGACTGCGATCTCGGAAGTAAAACTATTAACAAACTCATCAAACTTTTTAAAAAAGGGCTCAAACTTGTTATCAATGTCTAAAGCACGGTTTCTTCCAGCCCTTGGATTATTGTTTATATCTGCGGCTAGTAGACCCAGACCTAAAGAGCCAATCAGGCCTGCACCAATCCCTCCAATAATAGATGCTGGCGTCGCTCCACGGCTTTTATAAAGTCTGTCGAATCTGTCTATAAGCTTGTTTTCAGTAAAGAATCCTTTCAGTTTATGGAAAAGAAGTTCTAATTTATCCTTTAGACCACGGGAATTTCGATCATTTTCTGTTGGTATTAAAGTGTTTTTTAAAGCTGAAACTATTGGTACCGTGTCTTCAATTTCATTTTCAATGGCCCAGTCGTCAGTAACTTGAGCAGAGCGACTTTTTGTCAGCTCTTTAGCCTTCACAAGCTTCATATGTGACATAAGTAATCCTAGAGCAGTAGTTCCAACCATTCCAGAAGCGATACCTCCTGCAACGGCTAAATTATCCCCTTCAGGACCTTCCACTAAACCTCTAAACTTTTTTCTTATCCTTCCATTAAACTTATTATTCTTCTTTAAATAGTCAAAGGTATCAGTTAGGGTGCGTCCTGACCTACTCTGATTCTGTGTTTCATTTACGTACTTCAAATAGTCTTGATATGATGTTTCCGCGTCTTCAAGTAGTTCACTGATAGTATAGATCGAATCATCTTTTAAAACTTTTGAAGTTCTGGTGAAACCCATTTGAGGCGCAATCCGATCAAATGAATCCTTCATAAACTTCATTATAACCAGTGGAACCATTAGGTCATTCAAGCTTAACTTATCAGTGCTAGGAATCACATTTTGATTTGATCTGAAACTGTTGACCATCTTTTTGAAAAAATGTTGGAGTTCATCGAAAGTTCGTCCTTCTCTAATCCCATCAAGGGTATTATTCTCGGCTGCGGTTAGTGAACTGACGGTCGCGATGATTAAGGCAAGTGATAAAACATATTCTTTGAATCTCATCTGAAAAACAGAACCTACTTAAGGGGTTGAATGAACTGTTCACATAACTAGCCAACAAACACAGGGTTCAACAAGTAAACAAAGTTCAAAGATATTTCATACAAAAGCAATTTTTGAAAGTAGGTTAAATACAAAATTAATTTGTTGGCCCCGTCGCTATTATCAGACAAATTTGTTTGTTGGATTTCTGTGCTTGGGACGTTACGTTTTAAAATTTATATCTTCACTAGAGTATTTAGGGAGAGTTAAATTAATATGGAATTACTGTAGTTTTTTGCATCCTTAGGGCATGTAACGGTAGATTTTTACATAACGCAAGGAGACTTCGACTCATTTCTATGTTACTTTTAAAATATTCAGTTTTCCTCAGAAAAAAACGTTAAAGTCGGTAATTTCCTCTAATTATTTCAGAATTAACGATAACTTCATTGGCATTTCAAAATTTCAGAATTAACGATAACAAAGTTAACTGCAATAACTACTATTGCAGTTAAGTTGTATTCGTTCCGTGTTTTATTTATTTATTTTTTTTTATTTACTATTCGTTTTGGAGAGAAAAGAAAGCACTTTATCCTTACTACATCAAGAAAGGACGCCGCCCTTGAAATTATCACATAGGAAGAGGGCAATTGGTCAGTGATTAGGTGTAATGAATAAAATCAAATATTTTAAATTTGAGTACTTATGTATTATACCAAACACAGTCGAGAAGTTTGCTGAATGTACAATCTCAGAAAACCAGTTTCATAGCCACAAAGACAAATGAGGGGGTGACAGAATGCATTGGACTTGTATAATTTGGGTCATATATTTGCACATTAGTGGTGTGAGGGAGGGGGTTAAGGTTAGGTTATTTTAACCCCCCCCCTCATATTCAAATGTATAGCCCAAATTATGTAAGGCTAGGCCAGGTTACTTTACCCCCACCCCCCTAATGTGCAAATATATAGCCCTTATCATATTATTGTATAAACTAAAAGTATTTTATTTTCATCAAGTTCTGGTATATTTCATTATGATTAACCTAACTTCACTTCTTGAGTGTGTTTGGTATAATACATACGTACCTAAATTTGTTAGTAGGTACTAATACCTTTAAAGTGCAGATGACTTGGTTTAAAGCTAATCTGAGGAAGAAGTGGGACAATAGCACAGATCCCTAGGTCTCAAAGTCCAATTTTTTGTATCCTCTTCCGTTTATCACTGATGGGGAGATTTTCCCCTACCTCTCTAGGGAGGCTCCCATTACGCCAAGCCCTTCCCATTGTCTTATGTGCGTTGCTAAGAAATGACGTTTTGTACGGTTTTGAGCCCTCGGGTCAAACGTGACGTAGTTTCACGTTATGTATGGAACTTTCCGTTTTATTTAACCTAGAACATCAAATAGCGTGAGAATATATGATACAGATATCACATTCTTCAAATAATTCGCCAGTGATTTTTCTCCTCCCTCACCTCCGTTCCCCAAACCTGAATTGTGCAAATGTATCTGTTTTCAACAGGTGTTAAACTACCTGTTGACTAAACTTAGAATCCGAAACATTGTCAAAAATTGGCAATGCATTGTACTACATTTTAGCGAGTATTATCGAAAGCGAAAATTTGTTGAATTCCATTTTCTTTAAGAATTTAAAGGTTAATTATCTTTTTTTTCAGCCTGACCTTGTCCTTTCTTTTTTGTTTGCTTTGATGACTCAGTATTGTTCCGTTCCTAATTTCCGTTTTTCCTACTGATTTTTCATTCGTCTCTTTTATATTCATGGTCGAATATTTCCACTTTCAAAGCGAAATGGAAGTTGACCAAATTGTTCCAAGTCCATTACGGGGCAGAATTATTTGGCTCTTGGGAGATTCATTGCAGAGAAAGAGTGCATTACTGTACTCTAATATCAGTAAAATTACATTGGTTCCTTGAAACCTCAAATGGTTTTCAGTTGCTACAAGTAGGCTAACGTGATTTTTTTAATAAAGTTTTCTTTGGATAATGTCAATACTTCTGTTAAAAAAAATCTTTTTTAAAAAACTCCTGTTCAAAAAATCGGTACTGGTGCATTATATGGGCCTTTCTGAAAAGGCAAGTTTGGTTAATGTTAATGAAATAAAATAAAATAGGATGAATATATAATAGTTTATAAACAAATTTGGGCTACATATTTGCACGTTAGGGGTGTGGGGGGTAAAGCATAGCATATATTAAATACGTAACCTAACCTAACCTAGGTACCCCCCCTAAACCCCAAAAAACAACAGTTTAAATATCGTAACGCAATGAAAACCATGCTATGCATTGCATTACTCTATAGCGGTCTTGAATTGACCCGTCAAAAACGGGTTTTTCGTGACTGGTTTCCTTGTAAAGGCCCATATAGTGCACCAGTACCAAAAAATCTTTGTTAAAAAATCTTCTATTGAATTGTTTTTATTGTTTGAAGCTTAACTATACTAAACAAATTCTAGTATTCTAAATATAATTATTCAGTTACTCTACGCGATTTTGCCCCTAGTTCCATTGAAGCCTTCAGCCCCCGTATGACTTGATTTTCTATTTATTATTTTTTCTTTTTTCAGTTGTAATTTTGAGATTTTTATAGTCTGCATTATTGTTTCTCAGCCTGGGGGGCGTAACCCCGTCCCATAGACAAGGGGTGCGCAGCAAAGATTATACACATATAAATGAAATTGGCACATTCGAGGGAAGGGGCTTCGGGTCTGTACCCACCCTCTCGTAAGTCTCGAAGTTTATGATTTTGAACAGGAATTGAATTAATTTATGATCCGTTACAAATACAATGACGAGTGGAGCATAATACTCGTATAAAAAAATATAGAGACGGAAAAAGAGGAATGAAATAAATCAAAATTCATGATTTAATGCAAGCATAATAATTACACAGATAAAAACACGACACATTTACTACTTTAAAATGGATCAACATGGATGTCCATTGATTCGTTTACCATGTACTTCAATCCGTCTGCCAATGACAGGATTAGGTTCTACGATAGTATGTTGTCTATTTTTTTTTCTTGAGGGGTAATATATTCGGTGGCCGACGTTTACCCCCCGCAAATTACCCCCCCCCTGTGGAAAATAAGGCTTTCCAAATTTGAGAATTTTATTTGAGTTTTGTTTTTTTAATTTTCCATAGGGGGAAGTAGTTTTGGTACTTGTGTATTATATGCCACTCACTCAAGTTTACGCTGTGTAAAACTCGAGAACAAACCGTTTTCTTCGTTAGTTCCTTTCAGCTTAGTGTGAGACAAGTGACACAATAGATGGGAAATATATAGTTTGGGTTATATATTTACACATAAGGGGGGGGGGTAGAGTGTTTGGGCATTTTGAAGTCAGAAAACAATTCCTACTTCATAATATGCAGAACAATTATACCTAACACATTTTGCATGCAGACCCTCTATACTTTACCCCACCCCCCTAATGTGCAAATATATAGCCCAAATTATATATTTCCCGCATATGGGTCCCATACGTATTATATATATATATTTCCCACGTATAATACACAAGTACCCAAATTCCCTCCCCCTACGGAAAATGAAAAAAACAAAACTCAAATATAATTCTCAAGTTTGGAAAGCCTTATTTTCCACGGAGGGGGTGGGGTGGTATTGGTACTTGTGCATTATACGGTACCCACGAAAGAAGTGAAGTTTGGTTAATGCCAATGAAATAAAAAAGGCTGAATATATAATAGTTTAGAAACAAATTTGTGATATATATATATATATATATATATATATATATATATATATATATATATATATATATATATATATATATATATATATATATATATATATATATATATATATATATATATATATATATATATATATATATATATATATATATATATATATATATATATATATATTTGCATATTAGGGGGGGTGGGGGGGGGGTAAAGCATAGCATATGTTAAATACGTAACCTAACCTTGGTATCTTCCCCCCCCCCCTAAACCCGAAAAATAACATTTAAATATTATAAACGCAATTTCAAATCACGCTTTGCCGTCAATTTATCTCTTGTAAATACCCGTTTGACGTGTCTCCATTAGTAGTTCCTTGTACAGTCTATAGCGATGGGTACCATATAATGCACAAGTACCGGCGTATTTTCCATGGGGGGCATTTTCCGGGTGGGTATTTTCCGCGGGGGGGGATGAATGCCAAGAACCCGAAATATTTGCTTTGCATTTTTGCTTTTTTACAGGCAGGAAAAATCTGTTTTTTCTTCTTGAGTTTTTTTTTATCTTGTCATGCTTAACGACTATATATTATTTATATATTATGTAATATATTTATATATTATATAATATATTTATATATTATATAATTATTCGTAAAAAAAGGAGTGATTTTATAAAGTTTATGAGTGAAAATATCTGTTTACGTTTTTTAGGCCTTTTCGACCTTTGAGTGTAAGCATAAGATATTTACCTTATTAGCTTTATCCTGAACAGAATATATTTAATGCTGAATGAGATATGACTCAACTGGCACTGATAGGATTCTTAGCGTAAATATACCTTGATGATGAACAACACTATGACGCAAAGCTAGACCGACATCCTTGAGAACCGGATATAAACCCAATCACATCCGAAGTGCTTTATATACCGAACATTGACTTACTACCAAGAGCTTGATTGTCGATTATGTACAACAACGCTTCGGGGACTTCCCAAGGAAATTCCTAGCTGGCTCACGTAAGAATTAGTAGCATTAAATATTTGTTGTTTTTGTTTCCCGACGCCCTTCTCTGTCGACTTTAGAAATTTTGAACAACCGATCAAAATTGAGTAACAAAAAGGAAAATGATTTTCAGGTTCGTTGTCTCTTAATGATATCAATTAAAAGAAAAAAATTTGTTGAAACTGAGTTTTTCAAAGAAAAGGAAAGCTATAGTAAAACATAGAAGGAGGAGAAAAGAAAGTCAGCTAAGGGGAATTTTTCCAGGTGGCATTGCCTGCAGGAAATTTTCCTAGGTTATTTTTATCGACGATATAATTGTCAGAGGGGATGTTGCGTGGGAGGAACTTTCCATGGAGGAAATTGACACTACATCTCCAATAATTTTCTCGGCACTCTCATGATTCCTCCCCCAACTTTTCTACCTCTGTGCCGATAGACATGTGAATCTAATCTTTTATGCTGCACGGAAAAAGATTATTACGAAAAGTGGAGATGCTATGACTCTAGCGCCAATTATCTAAGTTGCAGACCAATAATAATTCCGGAAAAATTAGAGACTAATTACATGGGCGCCCATAAGTGGAGGGGGGTGCCCCCCCCCTGGCTGAATGATGCTGCCTTATTTTTATATTTTTGTTCTGAGATTTCTATTATTTAGCATTAAAAGTGCTAATTAAACGAGGTTTGCTCCCCCCCCCCCTCTGGAATTCAGCTTATGGGCGCCTTTGACTAATTACTAATCCCTCTTTCTTAGGATTATAGTTTTAAAGTATTTCAGTAACGTAATTAAGTTTTTAGTATGGATAAGCTCCTCATGGTTGCAGCGGCAGCTGCAACCTAGTAAAGAGCGAACCGCAGCCCGTAGTGGCCAAAAATTAAGAAACGCGTTTTAAAAAGAACTGCCTAGTGAAAATAAAATCGCTATCTGACACTGACTCAGGAATGATAACTATTATTTCGGTTCGTCTTACAAGTAAAAGTTTATTGCGAAAAGAAATTCATGGTGTTTTCGAAAAAAAAACCTGAAACCTCTCGAAAAAGGCGTCAGATCGAAATTAAAAGTGCACTGTTAGAATCAGCATGATTGAAAACACTATACAGCGACATTATAGTCCCCCACCTTGAGCAACAAATAAAATCGCTTTTTTGCGACGGTAGCACTGATCTGTCTCCCTTTTTTTTCTCCTGTTTTTCCAGGGCTAGCGGTTTACCAGAACATCATAGAGAGATGCTTAATGGCTCATTAGAAAGCTGTTTCTCACATCTACGTGCTTTTTATAAATTACGCCATCTGCAAGTGCCATATGGCACAAAAATGGCACATTATGTGCCATTTCTCAAGAGGTGGGGCTAGCGGGCTACAAAAACATCGTAGACAGATGTTAAATAGCTCACATTAAAGGTATTTCTCATATCTAAGTTTTATTTATGAATCCCACCACCTTTAACTGCCAAAAGGCACTAAAAATGGCACTATTGATGCCATGTCTTAAGTGGAAAAGCTAGAGGCTAGTGGGCTGCCAGAACTTCTTAGAGAGATGTTTAATGGTTGATTTGAAAGCTATTGCTCATATCTACGTAATTTTAATCACTTTTGCCATCCGTTAGTGCCAAATAGCACAAAAAATGTCGCCTTTTGTGCCACTTCTTAAGTGAAAAGCTTCGAAGTATAAAACGGTACCATTGTAATACTTATGATCCAAAACCCTTAATTGGAGATTTACAAGGGACCCTTAACGTGAACTCCCCCTCCCAGCCCCCTTAGTAAGTCTCATTAGTCCGCTGGAAGTATTCACTATGAACTCTTTAAGACGGTCAGAACCAAAAGTCAAAAAACATGTTGAGGAAAAAACTGCCTGGTGGAAACGAATTGCCATCCAACACTAATTTAGGAATGGTAATTATTATTTTGGTTCGTCTTAACAGTAAAATTTTATTGTGAAAAGATATTTATGGTGATTTCGAAAAAAGCGTGAAACCCCTTGCAAATGGCGTCAGATCAAAATGAAAAGTGTACCATTAAAATCAGCATGGCCAAGGAAAATCACTTTCTTATTGGTAGCACTCCAATGTAAATGGTTTTGATAATGATATGAGTAGAAAGGCCTCAGGAGGTTGTGACGGGCACCCCTGCTGCCATCTACAATTTAGTTTAATGCTGACGGGGCACCAAATATGGGCATAGAGTCCCTAGGGAGAATGATTGCGTAATCGGTCAATGACCTCTTTTTCCAAGGTCGATTTGTTTGTTGTTTCTAGGTGTAATAACTCCGTAACGAAGGTTGCACATGCGCATTGAATTCTAACGGGAACAATGTTATTGATCTAGGACTCGAGGGGGAAGTGAATTTCCGAGAACTTGATTGCGTAATCGATCGTGAATGTTATGATCCAGAAATAGGAAAACAGGATCACGTGTTTCTAACAGATAATGCAATGATTGCTTGATTGTCACGAAAGGGGAATTAATTTGTTGTTTCTAAGGGGAATTATTAATTCACGAAAGGGGAATTAATTTATTGCTTTCAAGAAGAATTGTCTCCTGGACGAAGTTTAATAATATCTTTGGAGTTCGACCAGAATTGTTTCCGAGGCAAAGTTTATAAATAACTGACAGGTGATGGCAAGGTTAATTGTAACTCTAGCAAATGTTTCGATCTTAGAGTTTAACGCGGGAAAAGGTTTCTTAGCAATTTCAAATGTGACAGCGCAGGGATGCCAAAAACAAAGGGAACACGATGAAATTACGTTTAGAGATTATTTGGGCAAAACCGTTTTAGACATTTTAGGGAATTATTTCGGCGAAACAGTTAGAGACATTTTAAAAAATGATTTTAGAAGATGTTTTAGAAGAGGTTTTGAGTGTGGTCGTTATAATACACAAGTTCTATTTAAACAGTGTCGTGAGGTCCCATACCCCAACCCTAAAGGGCTCCGATCCCCCTACCCCGACCCAAAGGGCTCCGATCCACATACCCCAACCCCGAAGGAAGCCCCCAGCCCCCAAAGGTTCCCCCGGGCTCTCAAAGGGTCCCCCGTGCCCCCCAAAGGGCCCCCGGGCCCCCATTTTTTAATACTTTTTTAAGGCTTTATTATATCTTTTCAGAACAAGTTATTTTCTTAATGTCCATCCTAAACCCATTTTACAAGTTGAAATGGGCAAAACCGTTTTAGGCATTTTAGTGAATTAATTTGGCAAAACAGTTAGAGACATTTTAGAAGATGTTTTAAAAGAGAATTTGAGGATGAAACTCTGTGGTCGTTATAATACACAAGTTCCATTTGAACAGTGTCGTGAGGTCCCCTACCCCAACCCCAAAGGGCTCAGATCCCCCTACCCCAACCCCAAAGGGCTCTGATCCCCCTACTCCAACCCCGAAGGAAGCCTCCGGTCCCCAAAGGACCACCCGGCTCCCAAGGGCCCCCTGGACCCCCTAATGCCTCCCCCCCTGGGCCCCCAAAGAGTCCCCTCCCCATTTTTTAATACTTTTTTAAGGGTTTATTATATATTTTAATAACAAGTTATTTTATTAATGTCCATCCTAAACCCATTTTTCAAGTTGAAATGGGCGAAACTGTTTTAGACATTTTAGGGAATTATTTCGGCGAAACAGTTAGAGAAATTTTAAAAGATGATTTTAGAAGATGTTTTAGAAGAGGTTTTGAGTGTGGTCGTTATAATACACAAGTTCCATTTGAACAGTGTCGTGAGGTCCCCTACCCCAACCCCAAGGGCCCCCGGTCCCCCTAATGCCCCTCGATCCCCCAAAGACCACCGGGACCCCTCCCCCCCCATTTTTTTAAAATAATATTTGAATTTTTTAACATGGTATTTTTTTAACTTTTTTACGTATCTTAAAAAGGCATGAAATATGCTTGCGGCTCTATCAATCGTACACCGTGCTTACTCATGGATTCAACGTGGCTTACCCAATGGTACTCTATGGCAGGTTATCGACACTTCCGAGTCTATTGGTTGTATTAAATCAGTATTTTTACGTAGTGGAAGGATAAACACACATTTCATATCTGTAAAAAAGTGGGGATGAATTATTCGACGAACGTATGCGCACATGAAAAAATCATCGTCGTGTTGAATGCTGACAAGGAGAAATACCTGAACTATGAAACGAGTGCAAATGTATGCATGCGTTGTCATGCCAGCGAGAAGTTAGATTTCTTTGGAGTACCCAAGAATTTCATTCGTGTAAACGGTGGATATGCGAGGGTAACATTACCAGAGAAATAATTGCTCAAATAGATTGAAAACTTAAAAGTAATTCACTGTTATTGGGGACAATTTTAGTCTAATGTTGCTGGTAAAACAATACTTGTTGATCCGTCCAGTCATCACATGTATGGTATTAGCACATGGAAGACAAATTGAAGAGGACAGGCATGTTCTTCCACTAGAGTCATTAATCATATCATGTCAATACGTAAAAACTGCTATCTATGTAAAAATAATGTGACAATAGACAGTGAAATCTCAGGCAGAATAAAAAGGACATTAGCAGACAATATCATCAATGAATATAAAGATGAATTGACGGAAAGTGAAGCGCAAGTGTACAAATAATGTATAATAGTGTATTTAGTGTATTTTTATATTAATATTCTACATGTCGTTATTTCATTAAAAATATCTTATGCATTATTTTGTTAAGTGTTCATTATTTTTAGGGTATGCTAGAACGTCAAACGTTCAGAGTATCTATTAAAAAGGTCAGAGATGTAAGAAAAAGAATTTTTAGAGATAAATATACTACTAGCAGGCTCAATTTTTCATAGAAGATAGAAAAGTTCAAGATATTTTCTGAATTTTACCAATGAACACAATTCAATTCTAATTTCACCAGAGAAAATAAAAAGCTTCCACTTCAGTTTTAAGTTCACCAAGACATAAAAAATTTAAAGGTCATTTCTAAATTTTTCCGTAGAAAATAGGATATGTTATAATATGGTTTTGAGTTGACTCCATTGAGATAAAAAGTTTTACTTAGATTCTAAAATTTTCTTATCGGAAATTCGGTTCCAGCCTTCCGGAATGAGTCAAAATTAAAGTGCTACTCGTAATCATTTCCCTGCGAGAAGAACAGTGCAACATCGAGTCTAAATTTTCTCTTTGAAAATAATATAAGCTATAAAGCCAATCCTTTTCCCAGGAATAATATTAAACTTTCACAAGTCTGTTAAGATTTTTCTGAAACAGATGAAAAAATTTAAAATACTGTTCTAAATTTTTCATAGAAGTTAAAAAAGTTCAAGTTCTCTTCTGAATTTTACCAAAAAAAATAATTCAATTCTAATTTCTCCAGAGAAAATAAAAAGCTTCCACGTCAGTTTTAAGTTCACCAAGACATAAAAAATTTAAAGTTCAGTTCTAAATTTTTCCGTAGAAGATACGAAAAGTTACACTATGATTGTTATTATTTTCTATAAAGATAGAAAGTTTCACTTTATTTCTACATTTTCTTAAATTCAGTTCCGACGTTTCTCAAAGAGATGAAAATTTCTGTTTCAAATATTTTCCACGTCAGTTTTAAGTTCACCAAGACATAAAAAATTTAAAGTTCACTTCCAAATTTTTCCATAGAAGATAGGAAAAGTTATACTATGATTGTGATTATTTTCCATGAAAATAAAAAGTTTTACTTTAATTCTAAGTTTCTTTAAATCTTAAAATTACGTGAAATATGCTTATGGCTCTACCAATCGTACTCTGTGCTTGTTCATAGACACGACACGGCTTTCCCACTGGTACTTTATGGCAGGTTATCGACACTACTGAGTTTATTGCATGCATTATATCAGTATTTTTTATGCAGTGGAACGATAAACAAACACAATTCATATCTGTAAAAAGTGAAGATGAATTATTCGACGAAAGTATGTGCACATGATAAAATCATCGTCGTGTTGAATGCTGACAAGGAGAAATACCTGAACTATGAAACGAGTGCAAGTGGAGATCTTATTGGGAATGTATGCATACGTTGTCATGCCAGTGAGGAGTTAAATTCCTTTGGTGTACCCAAGAATTTCAATCGTGTAAGTGGTGGATATGCGAGAGTAACATTACCAGAGAAATTAGTAGTCAAAGAGAATGCCAACTTAAAAATAATAGTTGATGAAGAGGGGCAACTTCTAGCTAATGGCTCTGGTAGCATGTTAGCCGTTGATAGATCTTATCGCTATCTTTCCGGTATTAGCATTCGAATGAAAGCAAAAGGAAAAAGAAGACATGCATACAGCTGCATCAACATCATAAATCATATCATGTCAATGTGCCAAAACTGCTATCTATGTAAAAATAATGTGACAATAGACAGTGAAATCACAGGAAGAATAAAAAGGACATTAGCAGACAATATCATCAATGAATATAAAGATGAATTGACGGAAAGTGAAGCGCAAGTGTACTAATAATGTATAATAATGTATTTAACATATTTTTATATTAATATTCTACATGTCATTATTTCATTAAAAAATCTTATGTATTATTTTGTTAAGTGTTCATTATTTTAGGGTATGCTAGAACGTCAAGCGTTCAGAATATCTATTAAAAAGGTCAGAGATGTAAGAAAAAGAATTTTAGAGATAATGATACTACTAGCAGACTAAATTTTTTAAAGAAGATAGAAAGGTTCAAGTTCTCTTCTGAATTTTACCAGAGAACACATTTAAATTATAATTTCTCCAGAGAAAATAAAAAGCTTCCACTTCAGTTTTAAGTTTACCAAGACATAAAAAATTTAAAGTTCACTTCTAAATTTTTCCGTAGAAGATAGGAAAAGTTATACTATGATAGTGATTATTTTCTATGAATATAAAAAGTTTCACTTTAATTCTAAATTTTCTTAAATTCAATTCCGACCTTTCTCAAAGAGTCAAATTTAAAGTTATATTCCAAATATTTTCCCGGAACAAGAAAAGTCCCAAGACATAAAAAATTTAAAGTTAACTTCTAAATTTTTCCGTAGAAGATAGGAAAAGTTATACTATGATTGTGATTATTTTCTATGAAGATAAAAAGTTTCAATTTAATTCTAAATTTTCTTAAATTCAGTTCCGACCTTTCTCAAAGAGATAAAAAATTTAAAGTTCTATTCCAAATATTTCCCCGGAAGAAGAAAAGTTCAACTTCGATTCTAAATTTTCTCAATGAAAATGAAATAAGTTATTGATCAATTCTATTTTCCCAAAATAATATAAAATTTTCCACTTCAGTTAAGATTTTTCTCAAACAGATAAACAAATTAAAATATTGTTCAAAATTTTTCTTATAAGATATAAAAGTTCATGTTCTTATCTGAGTTTTACCGAAAAACACAATTCAATTCTAATTTCTCCAGAGAAAATAAAAAGCTTCCACTTCAGTTTTAAGTTCACCAAGACATATAAATTTAAAGTTCACTTCTAAATTTTTCCGTAAAAGATAGGAAAATTTATACCTTTATTGCAATTATTTTCTATGAACATAAAAAATGTCACTTTAATTCTAAATTTTATTAAATCCAATTTCGACTTTTTTCAAAGAGATGAAAAAATTTTAAGTTCTGTTACAAATGTTTTCCCGGAAGAAGAAAAGTTCAACTTCGATTCTGAATTTTTTCAGTGAAAATAAAATAAGTTATTAATCAATTCTATTTTCCCAAAATAATATAAAAATTTTCCAGTTCAGTTCAGATTTTTTTCAAAGAGATGAAAAATTTCAAATACTATTCTAAATTTTTCATAGAAGATATAAAAGTTGAAGTTCTCTTCTGAATTTTAACAACAAACACAATTCAATTCTAATTTATCCAGAGAAAATATGAAGCTTCCACTTCAGTTTTAAGTTCACCAAGACACAAAAAATTTAAAATTCTGTTTTGAATTTTTCCGTTGAAGATAGGAAAAGTTATATTATGATTGTGATTATTTTCCATGAAGATAAAAAGTTTCACTTTAATTCTAAATTTTCTTAAATTCAGTTCAAAATTTTCACATAGAGATGAAAAAAAATTTTAAGTTCTATTCCAAATTTTTCATTGAAGATAGGAAAAGTTTTACTTTGATCGTGAATATTCAATTTATCTTCTGAATTTTACCAGAGGACATAATTCAATTCTAATTTCTCCTTAGCAAATAGAAAGCTGCCAATTCAGTTTTAGTTTCACCATGAAATTAAAAATTTAAAGTTCAATTCTAAATTTCTACATAGAAGATAGGAAAAGTTATACAATGACTGTGATTATTTTCTATGAAGATTAAAAGTTTCACTTCAATTTTAAATTTTCTCAAAGAAGTGAAGAAAAGTTCAACTTTGATTCTGAATTTTTTCAATGAAAATTAAATAAGATATTGATCATTTCTATTTTCACAAAATAATATAAAAATTTTCAACTTCAGTTCAAATTTTTCTCAAACAGAAGAAAAAATTTAAAATACTGTTCCAAATTTTTCATAGAAGATAGAAAAGTTCAAGTTCTCTTCTGAATTTTACCAAAGAACATAATTCATTTCTAATTTCTCCAGAGAAAATAAAAAGTTTCCACATCACTTTTAAGTTCACCAAGACATAAAAATGTAAAGTTCAGTTCTAAATTTTTCCACGTAAAACTTACGTACGCGCTTACGTAATTTTTCCACTTACGTACGCGCGCGTACGTAGGCTAACCTAACCTAACTTAACCTAACATAACTTAATCTAGCCTAACCTAACCTAATTTAATCTTTTTACCATTTTTAATTTAGTTTAGTTTTGCTTATCACGAGCGCTCATGATAAGTTAACGTAACCTACCTTAAACATGTAGAGATGTTTCTAATTATTTATTAATATTTATTTATACCTAACCTAACCTATTGTTTTTGGTGGTTAGATGAATGAACTGAATTCAAGAAAAATTAGAAATAAAGTGAAACTTGTTATCTTCATGGTAAATAATCACAATCATAGTATAGCCATTCCTATCTTCTATGGAAAAATTTAGCATTGAACTTTAAATTTTTTATGTCTTTGAGAAATTAGGAACTGAAATGTAAGCTTTTTCATTTTCAATGGTAAATTTCAGAATTGAGCTAACTTTTTTTCTCTTCTCTAAGAAAATTCAGAATATAAATTTTACATTTTGCACTTCTTAGAGAAAACTCAGAATTAAAGTGGATTTCCATATCTTCATGAAGAATATTCACCATCAAAGTATAACTTTTCCTATCTTCTAAGAAAAATTTGGAATAATATTTAAAATTTTGTCATCTCTTTAAGAATTATCTGAATTGAATTGGAAAATTTTATATTATTTTAGGCAAATAGAATCGATCAATAACTTGTTTCATTTTCATTGAGAAAATTCAGAAGCAACATTGAACTTTTCTTTTTTCCGGGAAAATATTTGGAACAGAAATTTAAATTTTTTCATCTCTTTGAGAAAGGTCGGAGTTGAATTTAAGAAAATTAAGAATTAAAGTGAAACTTTTTATCTCCATGGAAAATAATCACAATCATAGTATAACTTTTCCTATCTTCTATGGAAAAATTTAGAACTGAACTTTACATTTTTATGTCTTGGTGAACTTAAAAGTGATGTGGAAACTTTTTATTTTCTCTGGAGAAATTAGAAATGAATTATGTTCTTTTGTAAAATTAAGAAGAGAACTTGAACTTTTCTATCATCAATGGAAAATTTGGAATAGTATTTTAAATATTTTCATCTCTTTGAGAAAAATCTGAACTGAAGTGGAAAATTTTTATAATATTTTGGGAAAATAGAAAAGATTAATAGCTTATTTCATTTTCATTGAGAAAATTCAAAATCGAAGTTGAACTTTTCTTTACTTCTTTGAGAAAATTTAAAATTGAAGTGAAACTTTTAATCTTCATAGAAAATAATCACAATCATATTATAACTTTTCCTATCTTCTGTGTAGAAATTTAGAATTGAACTTTAAATTTTTTATGTCATGGTGAACTTAAAACTGAAGTGGCAGCTTTTTATTTTCTATGGAGAAGTTAGAATTGAATTGTGTTCTTTGGTAAAAATTAGAAGAGAACTCGAATATTCACGATCAAAGTATAACTTTTCCAATCTTCTATGAAAAATTTGAAACAGAACTTTAAATTTTTTTCATCTCTATGTGAAATGCGGAACTGAATTTAAGAAAATGTAGAATTAAAGTGAAACTTTCTATGTTCATGGAAAATAATCACAATCATAGTATAACTTTTCCTGTCTTCTCTGGAAAAATTTAGAACAGAACTTTAAATTTTTTATGTCTTGGTGAACTTAAAACTGAAGTGGAAGCTTTTTATTTTCTCTGGAGAAATTAGAATTGAATTGTGTTTTTTTTTATACGTCAGTCAAGAACTTGGTAATGTCTATAGTCAAAATAATATTAAAACTCGTATTTTAAATTTTTCATCTCTTTGCGAAAAATACTAAGTGAAGCTAACAAGTGTTTTGATATTTTGTGACAATGTACAAGGCCGCGAGCATCTATCATTCTCACTGAGAACAATCAGAATCGAAGTTGAACTTTTCTTCTTCCGAGACAATATTTGGAACAGAACTTTAAATTTTTTCATCTCTTTGAGAAAGGTCGGAACTGAATTTAAGAAAATTTAGAATTAAAGTGAAACTTTTTATCTTCATAGAAAATAATCACAATCATAGTATAAATTTTCCTATCTTCTAAGGAAAAATTTAGAACTAAACTTTAAATTTTTTATGTCTTGGTGAACTTAAAACTGAAATGGAAGCTATTTATTTTCTTTGGATAAGTTAGAATTGAATTATGTTCTTCGGTAAAATTCGGATTACAACATAAACTTTTCTATCCTCTCAGGGAAATTTTTAATAATATTTTATTTTGTGTCATCTCTTTGAGAAAAATATTAATTGAATTGTAAAATTTTATAATATTTTGGGAAAATGGAATTGATCGATAACTTATTTCATTTTCATTGAGAAAATTTAGAATCGAAGTTGAACTTTTCTTTTTCCGGGGAAATATTTGGAATAGAACTTTAAATTTTTTATCTCTTTGAGAAAGGTCAGAACTGAATTTAAGAAAATTTAGAATTAAATTGAAACTTTTTATCTTCATAGAAAATAATCACAATCACAGGATAACTTTACTCATCTTCTATGGAAAAATTCTGATAGTAGCATAACATTTCTCATGTCTTGGGGCTTTTCTTGTTCCGGGAAAATATTTGGAATAGAACTTTAAATTTAACTCTTTGAGAAAGGTCGGAATTGAATTTCAAAAGAGATATAATTAAAGTGAATCTTTTTATCTTCATGTCAGTTTTAAGTTCACCAAGACATAAAAAATTTAAAGTTCAGTTCTAAATTTTTCCATAGAAGATACGAAAAGTTATACTATGATTGTGATTATTTTCTATGAAGATAAAAAGTTTTACTTTAATTCTAAATTTTCTTAAATTCAGTTCCGACTTTTCTCAAAGAGATGAAAAAATTTAAAGTTCTGTTCCAAATATTTTCCACGTCAGTTTTAAGTTCACCAAGACATAAAAAATTTAAAGTTCACTTCTAAATTTTTCCGTAGAAGATAGGAAAAGTTATACTATGATTGTGATTATTTTCCATGAAGATAAAAAGTTTCACTTTAATTCTAAATTCTCTTAAATCTTAAAATGACATGAAATATGCTTACGGCTCTACCAATCGTACTCTGTGCTTGTTCATAGACACGACGCGGCTTTCCCACTGGTACTTTATGGCAGGTTATCGACACTACCGAGTTTATTGCATGCATTAAATCAGTATTTTTTACGCAGTGGAACGATCAACACACAATTCATATCTGTAATAAGTGAAGATGAATTATTCGACGAAAGTATGTGCACATGAAAAAATCATCGTCGTGTTGAATGCTGACAAGGAGAAATACCTGAACTATGAAACGAGTGCAAGTGGAGATCTTATTGGGAATGTATGCCTACGTTGTCATGCCAATGAGGAGTTAAATTCCTTTGGTGTACCCAAGAATTTCCATCATGCAAGTGGTGGATATGCGAGAGTAACATTACCAGAGAAATTAGTAGTCAAAGAGAATGCCAACTTAAAAATAATAGTTGATGAAGAGGGACAACTTCTAGCTAATGGTTCTGGTAGCATGTTAGCCGTTGATAGATCTTATTGCTATCTTTCCGGTGTTAGCATTCGAATGAAAGTAAAAGGAAAAAGAAGACATGCATACAGCTGCATCAACATCATAAATCATATCATGTCAATGTGCCAAAACTGCTATCTATGTAAAAATAATGTGACAATAGACAGTGAAATCGCAATCAGAATAAAAATAACTTTAGCAGACAATATCATCAATGAACATAAAGATGAATTGACGGAAAGTGAAGCGCAAGTGTACTAATAATGTATAATAATGTATTTAACATATTTTTATATTAATATTCTACATGTCATTATTTCATTAAAATATCTTATGCGTTATTTTGTTAAGTGTTCATTATTTTTAGGGTATGCTAGAACGTCAAACGTTCAGAATATCTATTAAAAAGGTCAGAGATGTAAGAAAAATAATTTTAGAGATAATGATACTACTAGCAGGCTCAATTTTTCATAGAAGATAGAAAAGTTGAAGTTCTCTTCTGAATTTTACCACAGAACCAAATTCAGTTCCAATTTCTCCAGATAAAATAAAAAGATTCCACTTCAGTTTTAAGTTCACCAAGACATAAAACATTTAAATCTCACTTCTAAATTTTTCCGTAGAAGATAGGAAAAGTTATACTATGATAGTGATTATTTTCCATGAAGATAAAAAGTTTCACTTTAATTCTAAATTTTCTTAAATTCAATTCCGACCTTTCTCAAAGAGTCAAATTTAAAGTTCTGTTCCAAATATTTTCCCGGAAGAAGAAAAGTCCCAAGACATAAAAAATTTAAAGTTCACTTCTAAATTTTTCCTTAGAAGATAGGAAAAGTTATACTATGACTGTGATTATTTTCTATGAAGATAAAAAGTTTCACTTTAATTCTAAATTTTCTTAAATTCAGTTCTGACCATTCTCAAAGAGATGAAAAAATTTAAAGTTCTGTTCCATATATTTTCCCGGAAGAAGAAAAGTTCAACTTCGATTCGGAATTTTCTCAATGAAAATGAAATAAGTTATTGATCAATTTTATTTTCCCAAAATAATATAAAAATTTTCCACTTCAGTTCAGATTTTTCTCAAAGAGATGAAAAAATTTAAAATATTGTTCCAAATTTTTCTTAGAAGATAGAAAAGTTCAAGTTCTAATCTGAATTTACCAAAGAACACAATTCAATTCTAATTTCTCCAGAGAAAATAAAAAGCTTCCACTTCAGTTTTAAGTTCACCAAGACATAAGATTCTAAATTTTCTCGCTTTCGTACGCGCGCGTACGTAAGCTAACCTAACCTAACCTAACTTAACCTAACCTAACTTAATCTAGCCTAGCCTAACCTAATTTAATCTTTTTACCATGTTTAAGTTAGGTTAGGTTAGCTTATCATGAGCGCTCATGATAAGTTAACCTAACCTAACCTATCTTAAACATTTAAAAATTTTTCTAATTATTTATTAATATTTATTTATACCTAACCTAACCTATTTATTTTGATTGTTGTGTGAATGCACCGAATTAAAGAAAAACTTGTGGCGGTGTGGAGCTTGATATATTCAAGTACCGTTGTCGAAAACATAGCTATGTCACCCCTATACTCCGATGAAAAATTTAGAATTGAACTTTAAATTTTTTATGTCTTTGAGAAATTAGGAACTGAAATGTAAGCTTTTTCCTTTTCATTGGTAAACTTCTGAATTGGGCTAACTTTTTTTCTCTTCTCTAAGAAAATTCAGAAGAGAACTTGTACATTTTGCAGTTCTTCGAGAAAACTCAGAATTAAAGTGGAGCTCCATATCTTCATGGAGAATATTCACAATCAAAGTATAACTTTTCCTATCTTCTAAGAAAAATTTGGAATAATATTTAAAATTTTGTCATCTCTTTAAGAATTATCTGAATTGAATTCGAAAATTTTATATTATTTTAGGCAAATAGAATCGATCAATAACTTGTTTCATTTTCATTGAGAAAATTCAGAAGCAACATTGAACTTTTCTTTTTTCCGGGAAAATATTTGGAACAGAAATTTAAACTTCTTCATCTCTTTGAGAAAAGTCGGAGTTGAATTTAAGAAAATTAAAAATTAAAGTGAAACTTTTTGTCATCATGGAAAATAATCACAATCATAGTATAACTTTTCCTATCTTCTATGGAAAAATTTAGAACTGAACTTTAAATTTTTATGTCTTGGTGAACTTAAAAGTGATGTGGAAACTTTTTATTTTCTCTGGAGAAATTAGAAATGAATTATGTTCTTTGGTAAAATTCAGAAGAGAACTTGAACTTTTCTATCTTCTATGGAAAATTTGGAACAGTATTTTAAATTTTTTCATCTGTTTGAGAGAAATCTGAACTGAAGTGGAAAATTTTTATATTATTTTGGGAAAATAGAAATGATCAATAACTTATTTCATTTTCATTGAGAAAATTCAGAATCAAAGTTGAACTTTTCTTCAATTCTTTGAGAAAATTTAAAATTGAAGTGAAACTTTTAATCTCCATAGAAAATAATCACAATCATAGTATAACTTTTTCCTATCTTCTATGTAGAAATTTAGAATTGAACTTTAAATTTTTTATGTCATGGCGAACTTAAAACTGAAGTGGCAGCTTTTTATTTTCTCTGGAGAAATTAGAATTGAATTGTGTTCTTTGGTAAAATTCAGAAGAGAACTTGAATATTCACGATCAAAGTATAACTTTTCCTATCTTCTATGAAAAATTTGGAACAGAACTTTAAATTTTTTTCATCTCTATGTGAAAAGTCGGAACTGAATTTAAGAAAATTTAGAATTAAAGTAAAACTTTTTATCTTCATGGAATATAATCACAATTATAGTATAACTTTTCCTATCTTCTACGGAAAAATTTAGAACAGAACTTTAAATTTTTTATGTCTTGGTGAACTTAAAACTGAAGTGGAAGCTTTTTATTTTCTCTGGAGAAATTAGAAAATTCAGAATCGAAGTTGAACTTTTCTTCTTCCGGGAAAATATTTGGAACAGAACTTTAAATTTGACTCTTTGAGAAAGGTCGGAATTGAATATAAGAAAATTTAGAATTAAAGTGAAACTTTTTATCTTCATGGAAAATAATCACAATCATAGTATAACTTTTCCTATCTACTATGGAAAAATCTTGAACTGAACTTAAATTTTTTGTCTTGGTGAACTTAAAACTGAAGTGGAAGCTTTTCATTTCCTCTGGAGAAACTAGAATGGAATTGTGTTCTTTGGTATTATTCAGAAGAGATCTTGAACTTTTCTATCTTCTATGAAAAATTGAGCCTGCTAGTAGTATCTTTATCTCTAAAAATTCTTTTTCTTACATCTCTGACCTTTTTAATAGATATTCTGAACGTTTGATGTTCTAGCATACCCTAAAAATAATGAACACTTAACAGAATAATGTATAAGATAATTTTAATGAAATAACAACATGTAGAATATTAATATTAAAATACGTTAAATACATTATTATACGTTATTAGTACACTTGCGCTTCACTTTCCGTCAATTCATCTTTATATTCATTGATGATATTTTCTGCTAATGTCCTTTTTATTCTGCCTTCGATTTCACTGTCTATTGTCACATTATTTTTACATAAATAGCAGTTTTTACATATTGACAAGATATGATTAATGACTTTATTGCAGGAGTATGCTTGTCTTCTTCTTGTTCTCTTTAAAATGCTAATACCGGAAAGATGATGATAGGATGTATCAACAGGTAATGTGTTACCAGCAACAGTAGCAAGGAGTTGTCCCCGATCATCGACAATTATTTTTAAGTTTGCATTATCTTTGAGCACTAATGTCTCTGGTAATGTTACTCTCGCATATCCACCGTTTACACGATTGAAATTCTTGGGTACTCCAAAGAAATCTAACTTCTCGCTGGCATGACAACGCATGCATACATTTCCAATAGTGTTACCACTTGCACTCATTTCATAGTTCAGGTATTTCTCCTTGTCAGCATTCAACACGACGATGATCTTTTCATGTGCACATACTTTCGTCGAATAATTCATCTTCACTTTTTTACAGATATGAATTGTGTGTTTATCCTTCCACTGCGTAAAAAATACTGATTTAATGCATGCAATAAACTCGGTAGTGTCGATAACCTGCCATAGAGTACCATAGGGAAAGCCGCGTCGTGTCTATGAACAAGCACAGAGTACGATTGGTAGAGCCGTAAGCATATTTCATGTCATTTTAAGATACGTAAAAAAGTTAAAAAAATATCATGTTAAAAAAATTCGAAAATTATTTTAAAAATGGGGGTGGGAGGGGTCCCGATGGTCTTTGGGGGCTCGAAGGGCATTAGGGGGACCGGGGGCCTTTGGGGTTGGGGTAGGGGACCTTACGACACTGTTCAAATGGAACTTGTGTATTATAACGACCACACTCAAAACCTCTTCTAAAACATCTTCTAAAATCATCTTTTAAAATGTCTCTAACTGTTTCGCCGAAATAATTCCCTAAAATATCTAAAACAGTTTCGCCCATTTCAATTTGAAAAATGGGTTTAGGATGGACATTAAGAAAATAATTTGTTCTGAAAAGATATAATAAAGCCTTAAAAAGTATTAAAAAATGGGGAGGGGACTCTTTGGGGGCCCGGGGGGAGGTATTAGGGGGTCCGGGGGCCCTTGGGGGCCGGGTGGTCCTTTGGGGACCTGGGGCTTCCTTCGGGGTTGGGGTAGGGGGATCGGAGCCCTTTGGGGTTGGGGTAGGGGGATCGGAGCCCTTTCGGGTTGGGGTAGGGGACCTCACGACACTGTTAAAATGGAACTTGTGTATTACAACAACCACAGAGTTTCACCCTGAAATGCTCTTCTAAAACATCTTCTAAAATCATCTTTTAAAATGTCTCTAACTGTTTCGCCGAAATATTTCCCTAAAATGTCTAAAACGGTTTCGCCCATTTCAACTTGTAAAATGGGTTTAGGATGGACATTAAGAAAATAACTTGTTCTGAAAAGATATAATAAAGCCTTAAAAAAGTATTAAAAAATGGGGGCCCGGGGGCCCTTTGGGGGGCCCGGGGCACCCTTTGAGAGCCCGGAGGAACCTTTGGGGGCCGGGGGCTTATTTCGGGGTTGGGGTATGTGGATCGGAGCCCTTTGGGTCGGGGTAGGGGGATCGGGGCCCTTTCGGGTTGGGGTATGGGATCTCACGACACTGTTTAAATAGAACTTGTGTATTAAAACGACCACAGTCAAAACTTCTTCTAAAACATCTTCTAAAATCATCTTTTAAAATGTCTCTAACTGTTTTGCCGAAATAATTCCCTAAAATGTCTAAAACGATTTTGCCCAAATAATCTCTAAGCGTAGTTTCATCGTGTTTCTTTTGTTTTTGGTATCTCTGCGCTGTCACATTTGAAATCACTAAGAAATATTTTCTCGCGTTAAACTCTAAGATCAAAACATTTGCCAGAGTTACAATTAACCGTGCCATCACCTGTCAGTTATTTATAAACTTTGCCCCGGAAACAATTCTGGTCGAACTCCAAAGATATTAATAAACTTCGTCCAGGAGACAATTCTCCTTGGAAACAATAAATTAATTCCCCTTTCGTGAATCAATAATTCCCCTTAGAAACAACAAATTAATTCCCCTTTCGTGACAAATCAATCAATCATGACATCATCTGTTAGAAACACGTGATCCTGTTTTCCTATTTCTGGATCATAACATTCACGATCGATTACGCAATCAAGTTCTCGGAAATTCACTTCCCCCTCGAGTCCTAGATCAATAACATTGATCCCGTTAGAATTCAATGCGCATGTGCAACCTTCGTCCCGGAGTTATTACACCTAGAAACAACAAACAAATCGACCTTGGAAAAAGAGGTCATTGACCGATTACGCAATCATTCTCTCTAGGGACTCTATGCCCATATTTGGTGCCCCGTCAGCATTAAACTAAATTGTAGATGGCAGCAGGGGTGCCCGTCATAACCTCATGAGGCCTTTCTACTGATATGGCCCTCTATAATCCCTGGGGAAGGGCTGTATGTGGTATCGGGCGTATCGATATCGCCCGTATCTGTATCGGGCGTATTGGTATCGCATGTATCGAATCGGGAATATCGGTATTGGTATCCGCTGTTGTTTTTTTTTCAGTCATTTTCTAGGCTCATTTTTTAAAGCATGTCCCGGAAAAATATCAGAGTTGCAGCGGCAGCTGCAACCTAGTAAAGAGCGAACCACAGCCCATAGTAACCAAAAGTTGAAAAACGCGTTTTGAAAAAAAAAACTGCCTAGTGAAAAAAATGCCATCTGTCACAAACTGAGGAATGTTAACTATTATTTCGGTTCGTCTGAAAAGTAAAAGTTTATTGCGAAAAGAAATTTGTGGTGGTTTCGAAAAACAGCCTCAAACCCCTCAAAAATGGCGTCAGATCAAGATGAAAAGTGTACCATTAGAATCAAAATGGTCAAAACTTAGTACAGGGAAGTTACAGTCCCCTTCCCCGAACAACAAGGAAAATCACTTTTTTGCATCGGTAGCAGTAGTAAGTATATATGGAATTTGCTTGAAGCTATAGGAATCTCCATGTTATTTGCTTGAAGCTATAGGAATCTCCATGTTATTTGCCGAGACAATGGATTTGCTTGCCTTATGTTCCTTGGTGTCTTTCCAGACTACGTGCTATTTGCTTATGTCCCGTTGGTACCATTCTAAACGAGCGGGGATTCCCCACCTGTTCCTAAACATTGCAAAAAAGATAGCAGTATGAACGGGGATTCCCCACACAAATTTGTTTCAACTCCCAAGTTTTTCAACCAGATTGGTTTTTTCGAGCTGACACCTGTTTTTAGGCAGCCAATCAGAGAACTGCTTACATATTATTTTCCCTTTGCATAACAATTCATCATTGAAACCCCGTATAAAATGTTCATGCATTGGAATTTAATTTTCATTATGTTTTAACATATCGAGCATACTACACTGAATTTTATTAACCTTGAAAACAATTGATATTTCTATTTTCAATGTGAGTACACTTTCATTCTTTATTTCCAAAAAAAAAATCGTTTTACTAGTAAATTCAAATTTCATGAGGACTTAGCCCCCCTCCCCTCCAACAATAAAAACCCTTAAAATATGATGTGTATAGTCGTTAGAAAACGCTAAGTATGCTTTTTTCTATTATGTAAAACAAAAACCCCCTCCTTCATTGCCGTTTTATGACCATAATTCCTTACTGTTTAGTTATTTTGTTCAAAAATATCCTTTTCCAATCGTGCGTTTAAAATGTGCTGTCATAAAACCATTTTTGTTTAACTTCTTACCAAGAGGGGATGATTTCAAAACAACATTGGCATGCGTCTTATCGGGGTTATGATAACAAAGGATGGAAATGCGCTATTCAAGACTCGTTGACAAGAATTTCTTTTTTTTTGACCAAATTAGACTAGATATATTTGATGAAAGCAAAAGGGTTTAACAGATGATTAAGAGGCTTTTATAAAAATATAAGACAGGGAAGGGGCCAATGTATCAATTCTAACACGTTCATTGTAAGGTGAAAAAAACAAACTATTTCTTCGAATGAAAAGTAAAGGGGGGAGGGAGTGAGTTCTTTGTGCAGACACGTATATACTTTGAAAAGAAAACTAATGTGGTCATTCCGACACATACCACTGAAGTTTAGTGTTTAGTTAGGTTTTAATATAGTTGACTATTTTTTAGATCTATATTTTAAATCATTGTATTGGATTTGATGCGGTGGGAGAGGAGGGGAGAGGGGGGATTCTTTGTGCAGACTAATTTTCTCTTCTGTAAAAAAAAGGGGAATCGTTTTTTCCATGCTAAATTTTGCCTTCTTTTTAAGGAAGAGGATTCCTACAATTACTCTCCCCTGGAAAAGAGAGCTAAGACTAACAGCGTTGCTCCAATATGACAAGTGGAGATCGATGGTTCATTGGGGGCCACTCGTAACAAGTCAAGATCAGTGTTGACTGCTCGAAACTTACCGGTATCAACCCCTATGCAGCATTGTAGAAAGCTGAAAAGAGTAAGGAGGGCTGCTCGTACGGTGAAGAGCCCCACTGGCTCACCTGTAAGGGTCATTGACATCGCCATCACTTCTACGCAGAACAAATACGGCACTCAACACCAGTCTGAATTTGGTAATGTGAGTGTTTTCACCTCTAGCTTCTACCTATTTCTATCCAACTTTTTTTCGTTTTTTTTAAAGTATTTTCTTTTTGCCATTTTTCAACACTGTAAAAGTTTATGTCAGAGATATTAAAATGTTAATCTCCCCGCCCCCTGACCATTGTTTTAAATTTCTCTGATCCCCTAAGAGATAGCTGAATATATTGCATTCTTTTTATTATCAAAGAAAACACTCTTTTGCGTCTTTATGAACTTTATGTTGGAGGGGAGTGGAGGTAAGTATTTAGTTTAAATAATTCTAGAAGGGATTGAGTTTTGAGGATGGGGTGAAAAAAAAATGAACATGTTTTTTTAACTTTATAAAATAATGGTTATTTCACATAGAAAATAAAACCTTTTTTCTATAGGTTAATGAATTAGCCTTTTCGCCGTTTTTCAACACCGTAAAAGTGTATGTCAGAGATATTAAAATGTTACTCCCCCCGCCCCCCGCCCATTCTTTTAAATTTCTCTGCTCCCCTCAGAGAGAGGTGAATATAATGCATTTTTTTTATTAGCAAAGAAAGCACTCTTTTGCGTCTTTCTGAACTTTCTGTGGGAGGGGGGTGGAGGCAAGTATTTAGTTTAAATAATTCTAGAAGGAATTGAGTTTTGAGGATGGGGTGAAAAAAAATTAATATGTTTTTTTTAACTTTATAAAATAATGGTTATTTCACATAGAAAATAAAACCTTTTTTCTATAGGTTAATGAATTAACCTTTTCGCCATTTTTCAACACCGTAAAAGTGTATGTCAGAGATATTAAAATCCCCCCGCCCCCCGACCATTGTTTTAAATTTCTCTGCTCCCCTCAGAGATAGCTGAATATAATGCATTTTTTTATTAGCAAAGAAAGCACTCTTTTGCGTCTTTCTGAACTTTCTGTGGGAGGGGGGGGGGTTGGAGGCAAGTATTTAGTTTAAATAATTCTAGGAGGAATTGAGTTTTGAGGATGGGGTGAAAAAAAATGAATATGTTTTTTTAACTTTATAAAATAATCGCTATTTCACTTAGAAAATAAAACCTTTTTTCTACAGATTAATGAATTAGCCTTTAATGAAATCGCCATTTTTTCAACACTGTAAAAGTGTGTGTGTGAGTGTGTGTGAGTGTTTGCGCATGTGTGAGTGTGTGCGCATGTGTGCGTGTGTGCGCATGTGTGTGTGTGTGTGTGTGTGTGTGTGTGTGCGTGTGTGTGTTTGTGTGTGTGTGTGTGCGTGTGTGTGTGTGTGTGTGTGTGTGTGTGCGTGTGTGTGTGTGTTACTATGAATGTCCTCAAATTGATGAATGTTGACAACCACCGGTGAATGTCTGATTTTTCCTCCTAGGATTTAATCAGTGTATATATATATATATATATATATATATATATATATATATATATATATATATATATATATATATATATATATATATATATATATATATATATATATATATATATATATATATATATATATATATATATATATATATATATATATGTATGTTTGTGTTTGCGTGTGTGTGGGTGTGGGGGTGCGTGAGTGAGTGGGTGTGTTTGATATGGAGAGTGATTGGGGGTCTGTGTGTTTTTGTGTGAGTGTGTGTGTGTGAGCGAGTGAGTGTGTGTGGGGGTGAGAGAGTGAGTGTATGTATGAGAGTGTGTGAGTGAGTGTGTGCATGTGTGCGTGTGATATTAACAAAATTTTTAACTTATTATGCATTGTTTTGTAAATAATACTATAAGCAAAAATTTTTAATTTATTATGCATTCGTTTGATAAAT